>NW_020706526.1:0-3971 GCF_002925995.2 Terrapene triunguis
GGCCATGCGGGTGCCCATGGCGGTGCCACTGGTCTGGAGGTATATATTGTCACCAAATTTGAAATAATTGTGCGTGTGGCTACCCCTCTGATACTTGATATCCTTGATGCTCTCTCCAAAAATTCAGTGAATCCTCCTAAAAGCAGTATTGACCTTTTGACATTAAAGGCTCTAATGGCCTTCCTTGCTCTCCAGGGAGAGGCTCAAACGTCACCTGAGAGTAAGGATGATGTGTACATATTAATAAAAGCATGACCCCTGCCCAGACTGGAACCCTGGTACATTGCTCTGCAGTGTTCTGACTCCTGCTCTGAAACTTTTAGTTTTTTGGAATGTTCTGGCATACCATGAGATGAAACATACGATACAAGTACTTAGTGCCAACCTCTCAAAGCCTTGTGTCAGGAGGCTCTTCAACTGGTGTATTATAACTACTTCCATAGAACTTGAAAAGCAGGCCTGTGAGCCAATGTGTAGCATCCTCTCTCCTGGGTCCTGAGTACAGAACCCCATGTTAACATGGCACATATACTTGAACTGATTCTTGATGTTTGTGAATCAGGTTCCTGATTGTACATTTCGAATCAGCCTGAGGAAGGGGGCCTATAGCAAAGCAAAGCTCCACCAGGGTTTTTTTTTTTTAAGTTATTTTATTTATTTTTCTAATTTATACAAATGCCTGTCTGAGCTCAGGGTGAGTTTAGATATGTGTTTTGGTGACTGCTCATGTGATGGCCCACAGAGAAATCATTACTCTCAAGTGTGTATACTGATTGCTTTTGTGTGTGGTGGATCTGGTGAAGATTTAGACACATCCAGGATCTAAATAGAAAAGAAGATCAGCAGCTAACTGTATTTCCAAATCCCGTCTGACTATCTGTTAACTTCAGACTGTAGCAGCTGACTGATGCAAGGATCCATCATTTCTGCAATGTACTCCCACACCAGAATTGGGAGTCAACAATCACTAGCTTCTGGGGTGTTTCTGTCTTGTAGGATCACTCATTAGTTATAGGCCCTGATATTGGAGAATACAACTGTTTGGGAGAATGGACTCAGACACCCTAAAGACTGTTTTCAGCCTGTGTTGGATTACTCTGATGTTTCACAGCCTGAGAATGAAGTTGATGACTCCCTCTCTAGGCTGAAGTTACTGCCAGCTGGTCATAGGAGAGCATGGAGGGAGGAGGCAATGTCTGATAGTTATTCCTCACAATCCTTCTTGGAATGTCACAGCCACTACCCTCTATTTGTAATTCATCACTGGACACTTGGGTTCCGCTCACTATGTGCAAGTGAGTGTTACAGCATCTCATGGGACTGGTGTGGTCTGTGTCTCAGCAGCTCCAGTTTCTTGGAAAGGCCCTTAGGCAATGAAGAAGTGGGGCTGTACTCACTGGTCACACTTCTATTACGCTGTCTGGCTAGTCCTTCTCAAGTGGCTTTGGTACTGTTTTGGAAATCTGTTTTTATATGTGCAAATCTGTCATTTTTGCTTCATGCTGCTGCTGGCTAACATGGTATAGTTGGGTACTGGCAGCTGTGACGGGGTTTGCTTAATTTTCTTATTTGGAAGACCTTTTTTCTTTGTTATATATAAAAATGATTTTAGGCGAAGGTTAATGACAAGAGGATGGTTTTATCATAGGAATGAGTCTGGACGTGGCTGGAAGAGGTGACAGAATCCCTCTAAATACACCTAGATTGGTTGGGGGATGATTAAACTGTGACTATATTAACGATTCACATGTATCTGAATTGTTTAGCAATCAAGGAAGATTTATGTAGGGAAGAGCTAAGAGAAATGGGCTGAAACTGAGCCAAGCAATATCTAGACTAACTGTCTGGAAACATTTCCTGACAACGATATCTATTAGAGTGTGGAATAGCTTCCTAGGGGACATGGTGGATGCTGTATAACATGGATCTTCTAAAAATTGACTGATCAAAACAATGGAGAATGTAGTAGGTCATTCTCCCAGTCAGTGCAGGATTATTCCCTACAGTACATTCTCCATTGTTTTGATCAGTCAATTTTTAGAAGATCCATGTTATACAGCATCCACCATGTCCCCTAGGAAGCTATTCCACACTCTAATAGATATCGTTGTCAGGAAATGTTTCCAGACAGTTAGTCTAGATATTGCTTGGCTCAGTTTCAGCCCATTTCTCTTAGCTCTTCCCTACATAAATCTTCCTTGATTGCTAAACAATTCAGATACATGTGAATCGTTAATATAGTCACAGTTTAATCATCCCCCAACCAATCTAGGTGTATTTAGAGGGATTCTGTCACCTCTTCCAGCCACGTCCAGACTCATTCCTATGATAAAACCATCCTCTTGTCATTAACCTTCGCCTAAAATCATTTTTATATATAACAAAGAAAAAAGGTCTTCCAAATAAGAAAATTAAGCAAACCCCGTCACAGCTGCCAGTACCCAACTATACCATGTTAGCCAGCAGCAGCATGAAGCAAAAATGACAGATTTGCACATATAAAAACAGATTTCCAAAACAGTACCAAAGCCACTTGAGAAGGACTAGCCAGACAGCGTAATAGAAGTGTGACCAGTGAGTACAGCCCCACTTCTTCATTGCCTAAGGGCCTTTCCAAGAAACTGGAGCTGCTGAGACACAGACCACACCAGTCCCATGAGATGCTGTAACACTCACTTGCACATAGTGAGCGGAACCCAAGTGTCCAGTGATGAATTACAAATAGAGGGTAGTGGCTGTGACATTCCAAGAAGGATTGTGAGGAATAACTATCAGACATTGCCTCCTCCCTCCATGCTCTCCTATGACCAGCTGGCAGTAACTTCAGCCTAGAGAGGGAGTCATCAACTTCATTCTCAGGCTGTGAAACATCAGAGTAATCCAACACAGGCTGAAAACAGTCTTTAGGGTGTCTGAGTCCATTCTCCCAAACAGTTGTATTCTCCAATATCAGGGCCTATAACTAATGAGTGATCCTACAAGACAGAAACACCCCAGAAGCTAGTGATTGTTGACTCCCAATTCTGGTGTGGGAGTACATTGCAGAAATGATGGATCCTTGCATCAGTCAGCTGCTACAGTCTGAAGTTAACAGATAGTCAGACGGGATTTGGAAATACAGTTAGCTGCTGATCTTCTTTTCTATTTAGATCCTGGATGTGTCTAAATCTTCACCAGATCCACCACACACAAAAGCAATCAGTATACACACTTGAGAGTAATGATTTCTCTGTGGGCCATCACATGAGCAGTCACCAAAACACATATCTAAACTCACCCTGAGCTCAGACAGGCATTTGTATAAATTAGAAAAATAAATAAAATAACTTAAAAAAAAAAAACCCTGGTGGAGCTTTGCTTTGCTATAGGCCCCCTTCCTCAGGCTGATTCGAAATGTACAATCAGGAACCTGATTCACAAACATCAAGAATCAGTTCAAGTATATGTGCCATGTTAACATGGGGTTCTGTACTCAGGACCCAGGAGAGAGGATGCTACACATTGGCTCACAGGCCTGCTTTTCAAGTTCTATGGAAGTAGTTATAATACACCAGTTGAAGAGCCTCCTGACACAAGGCTTTGAGAGGTTGGCACTAAGTACTTGTATCGTATGTTTCATCTCATGGTATGCCAGAACATTCCAAAAAACTAAAAGTTTCAGAGCAGGAGTCAGAACACTGCAGAGCAATGTACCAGGGTTCCAGTCTGGGCAGGGGTCATGCTTTTATTAATATGTACACATCATCCTTACTCTCAGGTGACGTTTGAGCCTCTCCCTGGAGAGCAAGGAAGGCCATTAGAGCCTTTAATGTCAAAAGGTCAATACTGCTTTTAGGAGGATTCACTGAATTTTTGGAGAGAGCATCAAGGATATCAAGTATCAGAGGGGTAGCCACACGCACAATTATTTCAAATTTGGTGACAATATATACCTCCAGACCAGTGGCACCGCCATGGGCACCCGCATGGCC
>NW_020706527.1:0-1417 GCF_002925995.2 Terrapene triunguis
GGCATATTGTGGGGCCATGCGGGTGCCCATAGCGGTGCCACTGGTCTGGAGGTATATATTGTCACCAAATTTGAAATAATTGTGCGTGAGGATAAAGTCACAGAGCTCAGCAATAAGTTGTGCTGTGTCATCATCAGGGATACTGTTCCTGACAGCTTGTATTCCATCTGTGTCTGGGATGTTTGTGTAGAGAGCCTCTACATCCATGGTGGCTAGGATGGTGTTTTCTGGGAGGTCACCAATGCATTGTAGTTTTCTCAGGAAATCTGTGGTGTCACGGAGATAGCTGGGAGTGCTGGTGGCGTAGGGTCTGAGTAGGGAGTCCACATATCCAGACAGTCCTTCAGTGAGAGTGCCAATGCCTGAGATGATGGGGCGTCCAGGATTTCCAGGTTTGTGGATCTTGGGTAGTAGATAGAATAACCCCGGTCGGGGCTCTAAGGGTATGTTGATTTGTTCCTGTGTTAGTGTAGGGAGTGTCCTGAGTAGATGGTGCAGTTTCTTAGTGTATTCCTCAGTGGGATCTGAGGAAAGTGGCCTGTAGAATTTGGTATTGGAGAGTTGTCTGGCAGCCTCCTTCTGGTAGTCAGACGTGTTCATGATGACAACAGCACCTCCTTTATCAGCCTCTTTGATGATAATGTCAGGGTGGTTTCTGAGGCTGTGGATGGCATTGCGTTCTGCACGACTTAGGTTATGAGGCAAGCGATGTTGTTTTTTCACAATTTCTGCCTGTGCACGTCGGCGGAAGCATTCTATGTATAGGTCCAGACTGTCATTTCGACCCTCAGGAGGAGTCCATGTGGAGTTCTTCTTCCTGTGTTGTTGGTGGGAGGGTATCTGTGTATCCGTGTGCTGTTCAGTGTTATCTTGAAAGTATTCTTTGAGTCGGAGGCGGCGAAAGTAGGCTTCCAGATCACCGCAGAACTGTATCATGTTCGTGGGGGTGCTGGGGCAAAAAGAGAGTCCCCGAGATAGGACAGACTCTTCTGCTGGGTTGAGTGTGTAGCTGGATAAATTGACGATATTGCTGGGTGAGTTAGGGGTACCCCTGTTGTGGCCCCATGTGGCAGGTAGGATTTTAGACAGCTTACGGTCCTTTTTCCTTTGTAGAGAGGTGAAGTGTGTAATGTAGATCTCCTGTCTTATTTTAGTAAAGTCCATTTGTGTGGAGGGTTGGTTATTCATGAAAGTCTCCAGGTTGGAGAGCTCTTTCTTGATGTTTTTCTGTTTGCTGTATAGGATGCTGATCAGGTGGTTCCTCAGTTTCTTTGATAGTGTATGGCATAATCTCTCACTGTGGTCTGTGCAGTATGCTCCCAATACTTCTGTTTGTCTTAAAGGTGCCACAGGACCCTTTGGTGGTGGACGACACACCACACGATCCATCGTCTACAGCCAAGCACTGAGGTACAAT
>NW_020706528.1:0-1417 GCF_002925995.2 Terrapene triunguis
ATTGTACCTCAGTGCTTGGCTGTAGACGATGGATCGTGTGGTGTGTCGTCCACCACCAAAGGGTCCTGTGGCACCTTTAAGACAAACAGAAGTATTGGGAGCATACTGCACAGACCACAGTGAGAGATTATGCCATACACTATCAAAGAAACTGAGGAACCACCTGATCAGCATCCTATACAGCAAACAGAAAAACATCAAGAAAGAGCTCTCCAACCTGGAGACTTTCATGAATAACCAACCCTCCACACAAATGGACTTTACTAAAATAAGACAGGAGATCTACATTACACACTTCACCTCTCTACAAAGGAAAAAGGACCGTAAGCTGTCTAAAATCCTACCTGCCACATGGGGCCACAACAGGGGTACCCCTAACTCACCCAGCAATATCGTCAATTTATCCAGCTACACACTCAACCCAGCAGAAGAGTCTGTCCTATCTCGGGGACTCTCTTTTTGCCCCAGCACCCCCACGAACATGATACAGTTCTGCGGTGATCTGGAAGCCTACTTTCGCCGCCTCCGACTCAAAGAATACTTTCAAGATAACACTGAACAGCACACGGATACACAGATACCCTCCCACCAACAACACAGGAAGAAGAACTCCACATGGACTCCTCCTGAGGGTCGAAATGACAGTCTGGACCTATACATAGAATGCTTCCGCCGACGTGCACAGGCAGAAATTGTGAAAAAACAACATCGCTTGCCTCATAACCTAAGTCGTGCAGAACGCAATGCCATCCACAGCCTCAGAAACCACCCTGACATTATCATCAAAGAGGCTGATAAAGGAGGTGCTGTTGTCATCATGAACACGTCTGACTACCAGAAGGAGGCTGCCAGACAACTCTCCAATACCAAATTCTACAGGCCACTTTCCTCAGATCCCACTGAGGAATACACTAAGAAACTGCACCATCTACTCAGGACACTCCCTACACTAACACAGGAACAAATCAACATACCCTTAGAGCCCCGACCGGGGTTATTCTATCTACTACCCAAGATCCACAAACCTGGAAATCCTGGACGCCCCATCATCTCAGGCATTGGCACTCTCACTGAAGGACTGTCTGGATATGTGGACTCCCTACTCAGACCCTACGCCACCAGCACTCCCAGCTATCTCCGTGACACCACAGATTTCCTGAGAAAACTACAATGCATTGGTGACCTCCCAGAAAACACCATCCTAGCCACCATGGATGTAGAGGCTCTCTACACAAACATCCCAGACACAGATGGAATACAAGCTGTCAGGAACAGTATCCCTGATGATGACACAGCACAACTTATTGCTGAGCTCTGTGACTTTATCCTCACGCACAATTATTTCAAATTTGGTGACAATATATACCTCCAGACCAGTGGCACCGCTATGGGCACCCGCATGGCCCCACAATATGCC
>NW_020706529.1:0-1202 GCF_002925995.2 Terrapene triunguis
TGTGACGTTGTGCAGTCTACATGGTTTTATAAAAATATAATAATAAGTCAATATAATGTAACTGGGATAAATTTAGAGAAAATACGGTAATAAGTGAATATAATGCAACTGGGATATGCTCCGTGCAAAAGGTCTCTTGTAAGGTATCATTACAAAGTGCATAATCTACTGAGTATGATCATCTGATTTGTATAAATGTACCACTCTTGTATCTAAAACTAGAAATATAAAACATAACTCTGAGGGCCTATTGTAATTATGTAAAGTGTGGGCCATTAATGATGGTTTGGAATCTTGATGACTCCCATTAACAAGGACCATTGTCTGCAGATGACTGTGTTTACCTGCAAGTCTCCCTGTATATGTGTGTGCTGGCAAGTGAGTAATGAAGTCTTGCAGTGACATGTGATCATGTCACCTGAACTGGAATCCATCTTTAACCTGGTGCTTTTCCAGTGAGGGGGGGTAGAAACCCAGAGGGACAAAGGATTCCCGCCTTATGCAAAAGATATATAAAGGGGTGGAAGAGAACAGAGAGGGAGAGGAGCCATCATGGAGAAGCCCCTAGATAACATCTAAGCTGGAACAAAAGCTGTACCAGGGGAAAGAATTGTGCCCAGGCCTGGAAGGTGTCCAGTCTGAGAAAAACTTACTGAAGCATCTCTGAGGGTGAGATTATCTGTATTTAGTTTGATTAGGCATAGATTTGCGCATTTTATTTTATTTTGCTTGTGACTTACTTTGTTCTGTCTGTTACTACTTTGAACCACTTAAATCCTACTGTCTGTATTTAATAAAATCACTTTTTATTTAGTAATTTACTCAGAGTATGTATTAATACCTGGGGGAGCAAACAGCTGTGCATATCTCTCTATCAGTGTTATAGAGGGCGAACAATTTATGAGTTTGCCCTGCATAAGCTTTATGCAGGGTAAAACGGATTTATCTGGGTTTAGACCCCATTGGGAGTTGGGCATCTGAGTGCTAAAGACAAGCACACTCCTGTGAGCTGTTTTTGGGTAAACTTGCAGCTTTGGGACAAGTGATCCAGACCCTGAGTCTGTGTTGAAGTGGACTGGAGTGTCTAATTCAGCAAGACGGGGTGCTGGAGTCCTGAGCTGGCAGGGAAAACAGAAGCAGGGGTAGTCTTGGCACATCGGGTGGCAGCTCCCAAGGGGGTTTCTGTGATCCAACCCGTCACA
>NW_020706530.1:0-1109 GCF_002925995.2 Terrapene triunguis
ATGAAGAAATAAGAGATTTATTGAATGTAGCTTTGCCAATAGATGAACTTATAAGACTAGAAGCAGCAGTGGATGAAAGAGATACAGATGAAGAAAATGGTATTGAGGAAGAAGAAGAAAGAGCTCCCCCTCTAATTGTATTCCAGATATATTTAGATCAGTACCTGAGACTGATGGCTCCAATCCAAATTACTGAAGTAGAAATTGAAATGCTCTGCTATATGGATACTGGGTCATTGGTTTCGATAATAAATACAGCAGTAGATGTGGATATTATATGATATATGTCAGGGGATAGGTACACACTTACGTGACTATTGGAAAAACAAATATTTATTCCCTTAAGCATTCCTCTATCTATTGACATAGATATTCAACAAAAGAATTCTGAAAGAACTCAAATGTGAAATTGCGGAACTATTAACTATGATTTGTAACCTGTCCTTTAAATCAGCTTCTGTACCCAATGACTGGAAGATAGCTAATGTAACTCCAATATTTAAAAAGGGCTCTAGAGGTGATCCCGGAAATTACAGACCAGTAAGTCTAACGTCAGTACCGGGCAAATTAATTGAAACAATAGTAAAGAATAAAATTGTCAGACACATAGAAGAACATAAATTGTAGGGCAAAAGTCAACATGGTTTCTGTAAAGGGAAATCATGTCTTACTAATCTATTAGAGTTCTTTGAAGGGGTCAATGAACATGTGGATGAGGGGGATCCAGTGGACATAGTGTACTTAGATTTCCAGAAAGCCTTTGACGAGGTCCCTCACCAAAGGCTCTTACGTAAATTAAGTTGTCATGGGATAAGAGGGAAGATCCTTTCATAGATTGAGAACTCGTTAAAAGACAGGGAACAAAGGGTAGGAATTAATGGTAAATTCTCAGAATGGAGAGGGTAACTAGTGGTGTTCCCCAAGGGTCAGTCCTAGGACCAATCCTATTCAACTTATTCCTAAATGATCTGGAGACAGGGGTAAACAGTGAGGTGGCAAAGTTTGCAGACGATACTAAACTGCTCAAGATAGTTAAGACCAACGCAGACTGTGAAGAACTTAAAAAAGATCTCACAAAACTAAGTGATTGGGCAACAAAAGGGCAAATG
>NW_020706531.1:0-1209 GCF_002925995.2 Terrapene triunguis
AGAAAGAAAAAGGGAAGAATAGAACAGATAATTAAAATGGAAGCTTCATTTGAGGAAATCCTGAATATGGAGGAAAATGAAATGGGAGATTTAAAGGTTGATGAAGAAATAAGAGATTTATTGAATGTAGTTTTGCCAATAGATGAATTTATAAGACTAGAAGCAGCAGTGGATGAAAGAGATACAGATGAAGAAAATGGTATTGAGGAAGCAGAAGAAAGAGCTCCCCCTCTAATTGTGTCCCAGATATATTTAGATCAGTACCTGAGACCGATGGCTCCCATCCAAATTACTGAAGTAGAAATTGAAATGCTCTGCTATATGGATACTGGGTCATTGGTTTCGATAATAAATACAGCAGTAGATGTGGATATTATACGATATATGTCAGGGGATATGTACACACTTACGTGACTATTGGAAAAACAAATATTTATTCCCTTAAGCATTCCTCTATCTATTGACATAGATATTCAACAAAAGAATTCTGAAAGAACTCAAATGTGAAATTGAGGAACTATTAACTATGATTTGTAACCTGTCCTTTAAATCAGCTTCTATACCCAATGACTGGAAGATAGCTAATGTACCTCCAATATTTAAAAAGGGCTTTAGAGGTGATCCCGGAAATTACAGACCAGTAAGTCTAACGTCAGTACCGGGCAAATTAATTGAAACAATAGTAAAGAATAAAATTGTCAGACACATAGAAGAACATAAATTGTAGGGCAAAAGTCAACATGGTTTCTGTAAAGGGAAATCATGTCTTTCTAATCTATTAGAGTTCTTTGAAGGGGTCAATGAACATGTGGACGAGGGGGATCCAGTGGACATAGTGTACTTAGATTTCCAGAAAGCCTTTGACGAGGTCCCTCACCAAAGGCTCTTACATAAATTAAGTTGTCATGGGATAAGAGGGAAGATCTTTTCATGGATTGAGAACTGGTTAAAAGACAGGGAACAAAGGGTAGGAATTAATGGTAAATTCTCAGAATGGAGAGGGTAACTAGTGGTGTTCCCCAAGGGTCAGTCCTAGGACCAATCCTATTCAACTTATTCCTAAATGATCTGGAGAAAGGGGTAAACAGTGAGGTGGCAAAGTTTGCAGACGATACTAAACTGCTCAAGATAGTTAAGACCAACACAGACTGTGAAGAACTTCAAAAAGATCTCACAAAACTAAGTGATTGGGCAACAAAAGGGCAAATG
>NW_020706532.1:0-1055 GCF_002925995.2 Terrapene triunguis
TGTTTGGCTTTTTCTTCTCTTTCATGGGCCTCCTGTTTGGCTTTTTCCAGCTCCATTTCTCTCTTGTGGGCCTCCTCTTTGGCTTTCTCTTCTCTGGCTCTCAGCTCCATCTCTCTCTTGTGGGCCCCCTCTTTGGCTTTCTCCAGCTCCATCTCTCTCTTGTGGGCCCCCTCTTTGGCTTTCTCTTCTCTGTCTCTCAGCTCTATCTCTTTTTCTTTCAGCTCCATAGCTCTCTTGTGGGCCTCCTCTTTAGCTTTTTCTTCTTTGGTAGTCATTTTCCTGGTTTTCCTGTGCTGGGTCACCCCCTCTGCAGTTGACTGAAACTGGGATGTACTTAGCTGTGGCTGCTGCTGAGTTAACAGAGACTTTCTAACAAGCTACTCCCGAGGATGTAAAAAGAAAAAAAAAAACAATTCAACTTGTAAATTGCCTTTACCAGTTCAAAGTTTGCTCACTGATTGAACCCTTCTCTTAACAAAGCCCCTTGTTAAAAAAAAACTTAACACCTCTGCCTTCAGGCAAGGAGAGATAAGATATGCATCTACCTTCAGCTCTGCTCTCCAAGCAGCTAGAAGGAAAAAAAAAATCTCTTACTGGCTTTTGGGTTAAAACGATCTCCACCGCTATGCCACCATGTCAAGGCTGGATCCCCACTTTGAACTTTAGGGTTCAAATGTAGGGGCCTGCATGAAAACTTCTAAGCTTATCTACCAGCTTAGCTTTGGTCCGCTGCCACCATCACAAGAATTCCCTCCCTGGGAAGCCTTGAGAAACCTTTCACCAATTCCCTGGTGAACACAGATCCAAACCCCCTTGGATCTTAAAACAAGGAGAAGTTAACCATCCCCCCTCCTTCCTTCCACCCTCCTTTCACCAACTCCTGGTGAATACAGATCCAAACCCCCTTGGATCTTAAAACAAGGAGAAATCAATCTGGTTCTTAAAAAAGAAGGCTTTTAATTAAAGAAAAAGGTAAAAATCATCTCTGTAAAATCAGTATGGAGAATAACTTTACAGGGTAATCAAACTTAAAGAGCTCAGAGGACCCCCCTCTG
>NW_020706533.1:0-4690 GCF_002925995.2 Terrapene triunguis
GTCTCTGTACACAGAGAGCTGTTACCCTTCCCTTCATAGTTATGACACGCCCCCCAAATCACAGATAGTGTTGGACGTTCGGTTCCACACTGGCTGTGATTTCTTCCTGGAGTTTTAGGAGAAAACAGAGTTAATAAGACATACTACTGATTATATAAAAACTAACAATGTTTCATTCCAAGAACAATTGTTAACCAGTTAACTCTGGGAAACTTTCCCGGGAGAGTGCATCAGCCACTTTGTTAGAAGCTCCCGAAATGTGTTGTATTTTAAAATCAAAATCTTGGAGAGCTAAACTCCATCGAAGAAGTTTTTTGTTATTTCCCTTGGCGGTATGAAGCCACTGTAGCGCAGCATGGTCTGTTTGTAGTTGGAAACGCCGTCCCCAAACATATGGGCGTAGCTTTTCCAGCGCGTACACAATGGCGTAGCATTCCTTTTCGCTGATTGACCAGTGGCTTTCCCTCTCAGACAGTTTCTTGCTGAGAAACACGACAGGATGGAATTCTTGATCCGGTCCTTCCTGCATTAAAACTGCTCCCACGCCTCGCTCGGAAGCATCTGTGGTTACTAGGAACGGTTTGTCAAAGTCTGGGGCCCTTAGCACAGGGTCAGACATGAGTGTTGCCTTAAGCTGGTTAAAGGCCTTTTGACACTTATCAGTCCACTGAACTGCATTTGGCTGTTTCTTTCTGGTTAGGTCTGTCAGCGGGGCGGCGATTTGGCTGTAGTGTGGTACAAATCGCCTATAATATCCGGCCAAGCCTAAGAAGGATTGGACCTGTTTCTTTGACTTTGGAACCGGCCACTTTTGGATAGCATCCACTTTGGCCTGTAGGGGATTTATAGTTCCTTGACCCACCTGGTGCCCCAGGTACGTCACTCTGTTTTGGCCTATTTGACACTTTTTAGCCTTAACAGTTAGTCCTGCCTGTCGGATGCGCTCGAAGACTTTTCCCAGGTGCTCCAGGTGCTCTGTCCATGAATCAGAAAAAATGGCCACATCATCGAGGTAGGCAACTGCAGATTCTCCCAATCCCGCTAGGAGACCATCTACAAGTCTTTGGAAGGTGGCGGGTGCATTTCGCAACCCGAAAGGGAGTACATTGAATTCGTACACCCCTGCCTGGGTGACGAAGGCTGACCTTTCCTTAGCGGGTTCATCTAGTGGTACTTGCCAGTACCCTTTGGTTAAGTCTAAAGTAGAGATGAATTGGGCATGTCCCAATTTCTCCAATAGCTCATCTGTGCGTGGCATTGGATAGTTGTCAGGACGAGTTACAGCATTTAGCTTACGGTAGTCTACGCAAAAGCGTATTTCCCCATCTGGTTTGGGAACTAGAACCACTGGAGATGCCCATGCACTGTTAGAGGGGCGGATTATACCCATCTGTAGCATGTCCTGGATCTCCCTTTGTATAGCAGCTTGGGCATGAGGTGACTCCCGGTAGGATGGGGTTCTAATTGGGTGAGCATTACCTGTGTCAATGGAGTGGTATGCCCGTTCGGTCCGTCCTGGAGTGGCTGAGAAAATCGGTGCAAAGCTTGTGCACAGCTCCTTGATCTGCTGTCGCTGCAGACGTCCCAGGGTCGTGGAGAGGTTCACCTCTTCCACGCCACCATTCCTTTTTCCTTCGTAGTAGACACCTGCCGGCCACTCCGCGTCATCTGTTTCCTGGGCTGTAAACTGGCAAACGTTTAATCCTCTGGAATAAAAGGGTTTAAGAGAATTAACATGGTATACCTTAGGCTTTATGTTGGAGGTGGGGGAGGCTATGAGATAGTTAACAGCTCCTAGGCGCTCCTGGACCGTGAATGGTCCTTCCCACGACGCTTCCATTTTATGGGCCTGGAGCGCCTTTAAGACCATGACTTGGTCTCCTACTTTGAAGGACCGTTCTCTGGAATGTTTATCATACCAGGCCTTTTGCTCTTCCTGAGCATTCTTTAGGTTTTCTTTAGCAAGGGCTAAAGAGTGTCGGAGGGTGTTTTGTAGGTTGCTTACAAAGTCTAGAATGTTAGTTCCTGGAGAAGGCGTAAACCCCTCCCATTGCTGCTTCACCAACTGTAATGGCCCCTTAACCTCGCGGCCATACACAAGTTCAAATGGTGAAAACCCTAAACTGGGATGTGGTACAGCCCTGTAGGCAAAAAGCAACTGCTGCAACACTAGGTCCCAATCATTGGAGTGTTCATTTATGAATTTACGTATCATGGCCCCCAAAGTTCCATTAAACCTCTCCACCAGACCATTGGTTTGATGGTGATGAGGGGTGGCAACCAAGTGATTCACCCCATGAGCTTCCCACAGGGTTTTCATGTTCCCTGCCAGGAAATTAGTTCCCGAATCTGTAAGGATGTCGGAGGGCCAACCTACCCTGGCAAAAATGTCTGCTAATGCCTGGCACACACTTTTAGTCTTGGTGTTGCTTAAGGGTACAGCTTCCGGCCATCGGGTAGCAAAATCCATGAAAGTCAGTACGTACTGCTTTCCTCTGGGTGTCTTCTTTGGGAAAGGACCCAGAATATCCACAGCTACTCGCTGAAATGGGACCTCAATTATGGGTAGTGGCTGGAGAGGGGCTTTAACCTGGTCTTGGGGCTTTCCCACTCGTTGGCACACCTCACAAGACCGGACATAATTAGCAACGTCCTTGCCCATTCCCTCCCAGTGGAAGGACTTCCCCAACCGGTCTTTGGTTCTGTTCACCCCAGAATGGCCACTGGGATGATCATGGGCTAAGCTCAAGAGCTTTACCCGATACTTAGTGGGAACTACCAACTGTCTTTGAGGATGCCAGTCTTCCTGGTGCCCACCAGAAAGAGTCTCCTTGTATAAAAGTCCTTTTTCTACAACAAACCGGGATCGGTTAGAAGAGCTGAGAGGCGGTGGGGTGCTCCGTGCCGCCGCCCAAGCTTTCTGAAGGCTGTCATCTGCTTCCTGCTCGGCCTGGAACTGTTCCCTTGATGCTGGAGACATCAGTTCCTCCTTGGACTGTGGACTGGGGCTTGGTCCCTCTGGAAGCGATGCAGGTGCTGGGACTGTTTCCATTGACTGTGAACCGCTGTCCGCTGGTGCACTATGTGGTATTTCAGGCTCTGGCTGAGCCTCTTGGGTAGGGTTATCTGCTACTTCCGCCAGTTCAGGCTCGCTGGTGCCCTCTGGCATTGGAGTTGTAGATGGGTTTGCAAGCGCTGGACTCAGTGCTGGCAATGGTTCTGGTGCTGGTTGCGTTGTCAGTTCCGGTTCCGGGACTGGCTTTGGCTGGGTCTCTGGGATTGGATCCACTACGGCTGTTGCAGTCGTTGGCAGGGGATCCGGTTCCACCACCTGTGTTTGGGTCTCCGGTAACACCGACGGGGCTCTGGTGGACGGCTCAGGAACAGGGATGGGGGTGAAAGCTTGCTTAGCCTGGCTGCGGGTGACTATTCCCACCCTCTTGGCTAGCTTCACATGGTTGGCCAAGTCTTCCCCCAGCAGCATGGGGATGGGATAATTGTCATAGACTGCAAAAGTCCACATTCCTGCCCAGCCCTTGTACTGGACATGCAACTGGGCTGTAGGCAAGGTTACAGACTGTGACACGAAGGGTTGAATTGTCACTGTAGCCTCCGGGTTGATGAGTTTGGGGTCCACTAGGGATTGGTGGATAGTTGACACTTGTGCCCCAGTGTCCCTCCAAGCGATAACCTTCTTTCCGCCCACTCTCAAGGTTTCCCTTCGCTCCGAGGGTATGAGAGAGGCATCTGGGTCTGGGGATCTTTGGTGTGATTGGGGTGTAATGAACTGTAATCGGTTAGGGTTCTTGGGGCAGTGAGCCTTTATATGCCCCAGTTCATTACATTTAAAACATCGCCCTGCTAAGGTATCACCGGGGCGATGTTGGTTGATGGAGACTGGTGTGGTGGGGTGAGAAGGCGTCTGGGGTTTCCCTTGGGATGTGGGTGGGGCCTTGGGTTGTCCCCGGTGGTAAGGTTTTGTTTCGGCTTGCCCCTTCTGATATTCGCTCCAACTGCTACTAGCTTTTTTCTTTTCTGTCACCTCCACCCATTTGGCTCCAATCTCCCCCGCCTCGGTTACAGTTTTGGGCTTCCCATCTAGGATGTACCTTTCTATTTCCTCAGGAACACCCTCTAAAAACTGCTCCATTTTTACTAGGGAAAGCAGATCTTCCAGAGATTTAACATTTGCTCCTGATACCCAGGCATCACAATTTTTGTCAATATGGTAGGCATGCCGGGTAAATGACACATCTGGTTTCCACCTTAGGGCTCTGAACCGCCGACGGGCATGCTCGGGTGTTAGCCCCATTCTGAGTCTGGCCTTGTTTTTAAAAAGTTCATAACTGTTCATGTGTTCCTTAGGCATTTCAGCCGCCACCTCTGCTAAGGGTCCACTGAGCTGCGGTCTCAGCTCTACCATGTACTGGGGTGGAGGGATGCTGTATCCAAGGCAGGCCCTTTCAAAATTTTCTAAGAAGGCCTCAGTATCATCGCCTGCCTTGTAGGTGGGGAATTTCCTGGGATGGGAAGTGGTACCTGGAGAGGAGTTGTTAGGATGGTCTGATGCATCCTGCCTAGTCCTTGCTGCTTCCAGTTCCATCTCTTTTTCTTTCAGCTCCATCTCTCTTTTATGGGCCTCCTGTTTGGCTTTTTCTTCTCTTTCATGGGCCTCCTGTTTGGCTTTTTC
>NW_020706534.1:0-1979 GCF_002925995.2 Terrapene triunguis
AGCACAGGACTCCCTTTAGTTTTTTCACCAACATCTTCCTTACAAACCCTTCCTTCCGATTGTAAACCTGAATGGACGACTATCTTCTTTTCCTTTAAGAAGCACTGTTGGTTTTAAAAAGTCATTGGTTGTGTATCACTCAATGGGGAATAACTGAGCTGAGATGCCTTCAGTGAAGGATATGCACTTCATTCTACAATAATTAAACCAACAGCAGCAAACTGTTGAAAGAAAATATTGTTTCTTACCTGTGACAACAATCTTGAAGGTCAGTTTCTGGCCCGCAGCCTCACAGGTGTACTCTCCAGCATCTTTCTTCTCCACCTGCTCCACAACTAGATGCCGGGATTTGCGCTCAGACTCCACCTTGAATTTCTTGCTGGAGTTGATCAGTTTCCCGTCCTTGTACCATTTCACTTCAGTCTTGGCCTGGGCCACCTCACAGCTCAGGGTGGCGTTCTCTGTCAGGACGGCCTTCACCTCCTTCTGCACCTTCTCCTTGTTTGCAAACACCTCTTCCATCTCTGCAGGGGAAAAGGAATTACAAGGGCTTAATCTCCCTCACTGATGCGATGCCACCCAGAGAACAGAGAAGGGAAGGCAGGGAGAAGCTGACAGTTCTGTTTCCTTAGGCTGCTTTCTGCAAGTCTCCACCACATTGCCAGACCCTGAACGATATAACTACAAGCACAATTTCAACCTTAACTATGGAGCCTGTAGGGCGTCTCCTTCATAATAAACCAACCCGAACCCCCAGATTCAAACTCTCATCAGTGCTCTGGAGAGTGACCTCAGATCCAGATCTCAATTTATCGGCACAAGACTTCCTTTAGGTTTTTCACCAACATCTTCCTTACAAACCTTTCCTTCCCCTTAGAAATCTAAATGGACGCCAATCTTCTTTCCCTTTAAGCAGCTCTGTTAGTTTTTAGAAGTAAATGACTGTGTATCGCTCATAAGGAGAGGGGCATGAATCAGCATTCATGTCACACTCCCTGTCAGTACCTGGCCCAAGCTGGGGAAGCTAATGATCCAACCAGAGGACCAAATTCGGTTATGAACCCTGGTCACATGCCACATGGGGCATGTTGTGCATACGCTAAGAAGAAGACTCATAAGGGAATAGCACGGTTTGATTTACCTGTGCCCTGTCCCTTTAAGAATGGAAGGTCTGCAGATGGGTTTTCAGGTGATGATGGCGCTGGTGCAGCAGCAGACTTGTGTGTTCTCTGAAAGGACTCAGCAGCAATGGGGCTTGTGCAAGTTGTGTTGTTTTTGGATACCCAGCTTAATGAAAATCCAGATTTAAAACTGTCCCTGAGACTGGCTCACAAAAGGTTCCTCTCCCAAGCCAGGGACAGCTTCAAATCTGGGGTTTTATTAAACACAGAATCCAAAGACAAACAAACCCAGCTTGCACAAGGCTGACTGCCGCTCAGTCCTTTCACACCAAATTTGACGGCTGCAATCAGAGCTGTCCCCTTTGAACACCTGGGCAGACCATCAATCTTTAAAGGGACAGGGCACCGGTGAATCAAACCCTGACATGTCCTTAGGAGTGAAACAGTGGCATTAAGGAGAAGCCAGGGTGGCTCGGATGGATGCCAAACAGACATTCAGAATCCCAACCTTGTCTGGGAAATGTTATGCTGCGGCTGCAAAACACCCACCGACTAGGAAGATTCAGGCGCCTACCCATTTTACCTACTTACTCTGTACATGTATTCACAATATTGTGGCAAAATCCAAAAGCCCTCTGGACTCTGAACCGAGGTGCCAGCAGAGCAGGAAATTCAGCTTACTCTACAATGCTTTAATCAACAATGGCAGCAAATCAGCCCTTCAGTTGAAAGAAAATACTCTCTCCTACCAGTGACGATAACCTTGAAGGTCAGTTTCTGGCCTGCGGCCTCACAGGTGTACTCTCCAGTGTCTTTCTTCTCCACCTGCTCCACGACCAGACGCCGGGATTTGCCCTC
>NW_020706535.1:0-1723 GCF_002925995.2 Terrapene triunguis
TTTAAAAAGTCATTGGTTGTGTATCACTCAATACGGAATATCTGAGCCGAGATGCCTCCAGTGAAGGATATGCACTTCATTCTACAATACTTAAACCAACAACAGTAGCAAACAGTTGAAAGAAAATATTGTTTCTTACCTGTGACAACAATCTTGAAGGTCAGTTTCTGGCCCGCAGCCTCACAGGTGTACTCTCCAGCATCTTTCTTCTCCACTTGCTCCACAACTAGATGCCGGGATTTGCCCTCAGACTCCACTTTGAATTTCTTGCTGGAGGTGATCAGTTTCCCATCCTTGTACCATTTCACTTCAGTCTTGGCCTGGGCCACCTCACAGCTCAGAGTGGTGCTCTCTGTCAGGACGGCCTTCACCTCTTTCTGCACCCTCTCCTTGTTTGCAAACACCTCTTCCATCTCTGCCGGGGAAAAGGAATTACAGGGCTTAATCTCCCTCACTGATGCAATGCCACCCAGAGAACAGAGAAGGAGTAAGCAGGGAGAAGCTGACAGCTCTGCATCTGAGACTTTTTTTGCTTCACGTTTACCACATCTGCCTGACCCCTCCCACCATCAGTGCAAGTCTATGTACAACCTTAACTATGGACCTGCCAGCACCTCTCCTTTATAATAATGCTCCCCAGACCCCACCTCTCATGATTCCTCTGGAGTGAGCTCAGATCCAAATGTGAATTTATCCTCTCAAGCCTCCCTCTAGTTTATTTTGCTGAGATGTTCCTTGCAAAACTTTCCCTCCCCTCTGATACCTGAAAGGACCAACATTTCTTCCCACTGAGAAGCGCTGTTATTTTTTAAAAGTAAATGAAGGCATTAAAGAGAAGCCAGAGTGGCATGGATGGATGCCATGTAGGGTTTCCACCTGGCTGATATTTGACCGGCCTGCCCGTTGTTTTATGGATTTGCCAGTTGCCAGAAAAATAATTTAGTCTCCCAGGGTTTTTTTTACATGGGTCTAAAGATTTGCATTATTATCATAACGCAATGGGAGATCTAATGTTAAAAGTTTCTGTGTCCACCTAAAGATGCTGCAGTGTTCCCAGTTCCGCAGTTTAAGCGATAACAGATCAAAGGTGTTGAAAATACAGCAGCTGCCTGCCCACCAACACACAAGTGCACCACACATGTGTCAGAGAGATGGTTTGACTCACGCAACAGTGAGGAGACAAGCAATGTTATCAATCTTATCTATATGTGTGATCTCTCTAGATACTACGAGCTGCTGTTGAAGGGGGATTGTAGAGTTGCCTTGTGGTTAGGGTTACTTGGGGTTTGCCTTCTGTGTGGGCAGGTGCCATTGTTTTTGTATTTCAAAGGTGGTAACATTAATCCATGCAGAAGTTCAGAATCCCAACCTAGTTTGCAAAATGTTACGCTACTGCTGTAAAACGCCATCAACTAAGAAGATTCAGCTACTTCCCCACTTTACCTGCTTACTCTGTTCATTTCTTATCAATATCACGGCAAAACCAACATGCTACCAGTGTAGGAAACGTACCTTATTCTCCAATATTTAAACCAGCAACAGCAGCAAATCAGCCCTTCAGTTGAAAAAAAAAACAAACTCTCTTACCAGTGACAAGAACCTTGAAGGATAGTTTCTGGCCTGCGGCCTCACAGGTGTACTCTCCAGCGTCCTTCTTCTCCACCTGCTCCATGACGAGACGCCGGGATTTGCCCTCAGACTCCACCTTGAATTTCTTGCTGGA
>NW_020706536.1:0-1259 GCF_002925995.2 Terrapene triunguis
TGGAGAGTGACCTCAGATCCAGATCTGAATTTACCAGCACAGGACTCTCTTTAGGTTTTTCACCAACATCTTCCTTACAAACCTTTCCTTCCCCTTAGAAATCTAAATGGACGCCAATCTTCTTTCCCTTTAAGCAGCACTGTTAGTTTTTAAGAAGTAAATGACTGTGTATCACTCATAAGGAGAGGGGCAAGAATCAGCATTCATGTCACACTCCCTGTCAGTACCTGGCCCAAGCTGGGGAAGCTAATGATCCAACCAGAGGACCAAATTCGGTTATGAACCCTGGTCACATGCCACATGGGGCATGTTGTGCATACGCTAAGAAGACGACTCATAAGGGAATAGCAGGGTTTGATTTACCTGTGCCCTGTCCCTTTAAGAATGGAAGGTCTGCAGATGGGTTTTCAGGTGATGATGGTGCTGGTTGCAGCAGCAGACTTGTGTGTTCTCTGAAAGGATTCAGCAGCAATGGGGCTTGTGCAAGTTGTGTTGTTTTTGGATGCCCAGCTTAATGAAAATCCAGATTTAAAACTGTCCCTGAGCCTGGCTCACAAAAGGTTCCACTCCCAAGCCAGGGACAGCTTCAAATCTGGGGGTTTATTAAACACAGAATCCAAAGACAAACAAACCCAGCTTGCACCAGGCTGACTGCCGCTCAGTCCTTTCACACCAAATTTGACGGCTGCAATCAGAGCTGTCCCCTTTGAACACCTGGGCAGACCATCAATCTTTAAAGGGACAGGGCACCGGTGAATCAAACCCTGACATGTCCTTAGGAGTGAAACAGTGGCATTAAGGAGAAGCCAGGGTGGCTCGGATGGATGCCAAACAGACATTCAGAATCCCAACCTTGTCTGGGAAATGTTACGCTGCGGCTGCAAAACACCCACCGACTAGGAAGATTCAAGCGCCTCCCCATTTTACCTGCTTACTCTGTACATGTATTCACAATATTGTGGCAAAACCCAAAAGCCCTCTGGACTCAGAACCGAGGTGCCAGCAGAGCAGGAAATTCAGCTTACTCTACAATGCTTTAATCAACAATGGCAGCAAATCAGCCCTTCAGTTGAAAGAAAATACTCTCTCCTACCAGTGACAAGAACCTTGAAGGTCAGTTTCTGGCCTGCGGCCTCACAGGTGTACTCTCCAGTGTCTTTCTTGTCCACCTGCTCCATGACCAGACACCGGGATTTGCCCTCAGACTCCACTTTGAATTTCTTGCTGGAGGTGATCAGTTTCCCGTCCTTGTACCATTT
>NW_020706537.1:0-1682 GCF_002925995.2 Terrapene triunguis
TTTAAAAAGTCATTGGTTGTGTATCACTCAATACGGAATATCTGAGCTGAGATGCCTCCAGTGAAGGATATGCACTTCATTCTACAACACTTAAACCAACAACAGTAGCAAACAGTTGAAAGAAAATATTGTTTCTTACCTGTGACAACAATCTTGAAGGTCAGTTTCTGGCCCGCAGCCTCACAGGTGTACTCTCCAGCGTCTTTCTTCTCCACCTGCTCCACAACTAGATGCCGGGATTTGCCCTCAGACTCCACCTTGAATTTCTTGCTGGAGGTGATCAGTTTCCCATCCTTGTACCATTTCACTTCAGTCTTGGCCTGGGCCACCTCACAGCTCAGAATGGTGCTCTCTGTCAGGACGGCCTTCACCTCCTTCTGCACCTTCTCCTTGTTTGCAAACACCTCTTCCATCTCTGCCGGGGAAAAGGAATTACAGGGATTAATCTCCCTCACTGATGTGATGCCATCCAGAGAACAGAGAAGGAGTAGGCAGGGAGAAGCTGACAGCTCTGCATCTGAGACACTTTTTGCTTCACGTTTCCCACCTCTGCCTGACCCCTCCCACCATCAGTGCAAGTCCATGTGCAACCTTAACTATGGACCTGCCAGCACCTCTCCTTTATAATAATGCTCCCCAGACCCCACCTCTCATGATTCCTCTGGAGCGATCTCAGATCCAAATGTGAATTCATCCTCTCAAGCCTCCCTCTAGTTTATTTTGCTGAGATGTTCCTTGCAAAACGTTCCCTCCCCTCTGATACCTGAAAGGACCAACATTTCTTCCCACTGAGAAGCGCTGTTATTTTTTAAAAGTAAATGAAGGCATTAAAGAGAAGCCAGAGTGGCATGGATGGATGCCATGTAGGGTTTCCACCTGGCTGATATTTGACCGGCCTGCCTGTTGTTTTATGGATTTGCCAGTTGCCAGAAAAATAATTTGGTCTCCCAGGGTTTTTTTTACATGGGTCTAAAGATTTGCATTATTATCATCACGCAATGGGAGATCTAATGTTAAAAGTTTCTGTGTCCACCTAAAGATGCTGCAGTGTTCCCAGTTCCGCAGTTTAAGCGATAACACATCAAAGGTGTTGAAAATACAGCAGCTGCCTGCCCACAAACACACAAGTGCACCACACATGTGTCAGAGAGATGGTTTGACTCACGCGACAGTGAGGAGACAAGCAATGTTATCAATCTTATCTATATGTGTGATCTCTCTAGATACTACGAGCTGCTGTTGAAGGGGGATTGTAGAGTTGCCTTGTGGTTAGGGTTACTTGGGGTTTGCCTTCTGTGTGGGCAGGTGCCATTGTTTTTGTATTTCAAAGGTGGTGACACTAATCCATGCAGAAGTTCAGAATCCCAACATCGTTTGGAAAATGTTACGCTACTGCTGTAAAACGCCCACCGACTAAGAAGATTCAGCTGCCTCCCCACTTTATCAGCTTACTCTGTTCATTTCTTATCAATATCACGGCAAAACCAAAAATCTCTCCAACATGCTACCACTGTAGGAAATGCACTTTATTCTCCAATATTTAAACCAGCAATGGCAGCAAATCAGCCCTTCAGTTGGAAAAAAAAAACTCTCTTACCAGTGACAAGAACCTTGAAGGTCAGTTTCTGGCCTTCGGCCTCACAGGTGTACTCTCCAGCGTCCTTCTTCTCCACCTGCTCCAC
>NW_020706538.1:0-3248 GCF_002925995.2 Terrapene triunguis
TTTACATTGCAAACCCATTTTAAATGGCCAACCCAACGGGTGCTTGGAATGGTTAATGATAGCAGTACTCTTTGAAACCATCCCCACATGTTAAGAAGGTTAAAAAAGCCAAAAGACTGTGTCTTACCATGGCTGCCTGCAAGCTGAAATCTGTGACCTGGCACTGCGTGAGTGATCTCTCACACCAAACAGGCAGGCCCTCAATATAAGAGGAAAAATGCGACCATGTAACGAAAGCACATCTGCTGTGTAATGTGAACAGCAAAATGTAACGTGAAAGAGTGTACCCATTGTTCTCTAAAATGTATCTTTTTTAACCACCTCTCCCTTCTCATCCACCAGCTGCAAATCGTTCTCCTTCACAGAGGCTAGTGAATATTCGAAAACGGAAGCGAAGGACGCGTGATGAAATGTTTACAGAACTACAGACTGCCTCCCACGCTGACAGAGCACAGCAGAATGCGTGGAGGCAGTCAATGACTGATTATCGAAAAGCCCAATATGAGCGAGAGGAGAGGTGGCGGGCTGAATCGCGGGCTGAGGAGGAGAGGTGGCGGGCTGAATCGTGGGAGGAACAGAGGAAGTTGCGGGCTGAAGATGAGAGGTGGCATCAGCTTGCACACAGAAAGCAAGAGTCCATGCTCCGGCTGCTGGAGCATCAAACTGATATGCTACAGCGTATGGTTGAGCTGCAGGAAAGGCAGCAGGAGCACAGACCGCCGCTACAGCCCCTGTGTAACCAACAACCCTCCTCCCCAATGCTACAGCGTATGGTTGAGCTGCAAGAAAGGCAGCAGGAGCACAGACCGCCGCTACAGCCCCTGTGTAACCAACAGCCCTCCTCCCCAAGTCCAACTACTACGAAGTTAGGTCGAATTAATAGAAGCCGGTTTTATAGAAATCGGTTGTATACAGCCGATTGTGTGTGTCCCCACATAAAATGCTCTAAGTGCTCTAGTCGGCGGACCGCGTCCACAGTACCGAGGCTAGCGTCGACTTCCGGCGCATTGCACAATGGGTAGCTATCCCACAGTTCCCGCAGTCTCCGCCGCCCATTGGAATTCTGGGTTGAGATCCCAATGCCCGGATGATGCAAAACAGTGCCGCGGGGGGTTCTGGGTACATGTCGTCAGGCCCCTCCCCCTCCGTCACAGCAACGGCAGACAATAGATTCGCGCCTTTTTACCTGGGTTACCTGTGCAGACAACATACCACGGCAACCATGGAGCCCACTCAGCTCAGCTCACCGTCACCATATGTCATCTAGGTGCCGGCAGATGTGGGACTGCATTGCTACACAGCAGCAGCAGCTAACTGCCTTTTGGCGGTAGACGGTGCAGCATGACTGGTAGCCTTCATTGGCTATCTGGGTGCCGGCAGTCGTGGGGCTGCATTGCACCAGCCCCCTTGCCTTTTGGCAGTAGATGGTTTATTACGACTGGTAACCGTCCTCGTCGGACAGCAGTGGCTGTGGCTCATGGACACCTGGGCAGACAATGATGGTTATCAGTCGTAGTATGCCATTTTCTGCCACGCGCCCTGTTGGATCATCGCACGTTAGCAGAGTCGTAGTATGCTATTTTCTGCCAAGTGCCCAGTATTGTCTGCTAAGCACCCAGAAGAGGCCGAGGGTGATCTGGGTGCTGGCAGACATGGGGCTGGCAGACGTGGGGCTAGATTGCTACACAGCAGCAACCCCTTGTCTTTTGGGCAGTAGATAGTATATTACGACTGGTATCCATCGTTGTCATACTGCAGTGGGTATCAGATCGTGCAATAGACCTGAAGGCTAACTGCCAAGCACCCAGTATTTGCTGCCAAGCACCCAGAAAACGCCGAGGGCTATCAGTCATGCTGCACCGTCGTCTTAAAATGTAAAAAATAGATTTATTCTGTATTCATTTGCTTCCCCCCTCCCTCCTGCTAAACGCAGACTTTTGAGTTCAATCTTTGGGGGGGGGGCCATTCTGTGTGACAGTTGTTTGTGTTTCTCCCTGATGCAAAGCCACCTTTCTTGATTTTAATTCCCTGTACCTGTACGCCATGTCGTCACTCGCCCCTCCCTCCCTCCCTTCTTCCCCTGGTCCGACAGATACTACTTTCGCGCCTTTTTTCAGACCAGACGCCATAGCTAGCACTGGGATCATGGAGCCCGCTCAGATCACCGCGGCAATTAAGAGCACTATGAACACCACGCGCATTGTCCTGGAGTATATGCAGAGCCAGGACATGCCAAAGCAAAACCGGAACCAGCCGAGGAGGTGGCGATTAGAGCGCGGCGACGAGAGTGATGAGGAAATGGACATGGACCTAGACCTCTCACAAGGCACAGGCCCCAGCAATGTGGAAATCATGGTGTTCCTGGGGCAGGTTCATGCCGTGGAACGCCGATTCTGGGCCCGGGAAACAAGCACAGACTGGTGGGACCGCATCGTGCTGCAGGTGGAATGTGCATTTGGACGTTTAAAAGCGCGCTGGCGCAGCTTACTGACTCGCTCAGACCTTAGCGAAAAGAATATCCCCATTGTTATTGCTGCTTGCTGTGCGCTCCACAATATCTGTGAGAGTAAGGGGGAGAAATTTATGGCGGGGTGGGAGGTAGAGGCAAATCGCCTGGCCGCTGATTACGCGCAGCCAGACACCAGGGCGGTTAGAGGAGCACAGCATGGCGTGGTGCGCATCAGAGAAGCTTTGAAAACGAGTTTTGTGACTGGCCAGGCTACGGTTTGAAACTTCTGTTTGTTTCTCCTTGATGAAATCTCCGCCCCCCCACCCACCCGGTTAACTCTACTTCCCTGTAAACCAACAACCCCACCCTCCCCTACTACCCTCCCCCCTTCAAGCACCACTTGCAGAGGCAATAAAGTCATTGTTTCTTCACATTCATGCATTCTTTATTACTTCATCACACAACTAGGGGGATAATTGCAAAGGTAGCCCGGGATGGGTGGGGGAGGAGGGAAGGAAAAGGACACACTGCAGTTTAAAACTTTAACTCTTATTGAAGGCCAGCCTTCTGATGCTAGGGCAATCACCTGGGGTGGAGTGAGTGGGTGGCCGGAGGCCCCCCCACCGTGTTCTTGGGCGTCTGGGTGAGGAGGCTATGGAACTTGGGGAGGAGGGCTGTTGGTTACACAGGGGCTGTAGCGGCGGTCTCTGCTCCTGCTGCCTTTCCAGCAGCTCAACCATACGCTGGAGCATATCAGTTTGATGCTCCAGCAGCCGGAGCATCGACTCTTGCCTTCTGT
>NW_020706539.1:0-3248 GCF_002925995.2 Terrapene triunguis
ACAGAAGGCAAGAGTCGATGCTCCGGCTGCTGGAGCATCAAACTGATATGCTCCAGCGTATGGTTGAGCTGCAGGAAAGGCAGCAGGAGCAGAGACCGCCGCTACAGCCCCTGTGTAACCAACAGCCCTCCTCCCCAAGTTCCATAGCCTCCTCACCCAGACGCCCAAGAACACGGTGGGGGGGCCTCCGGCCACCCAGTCACTCCACCCCAGATGATTGCCCTAGCATCAGAAGGCTGGCCTTCAATAAGAGTTAAAGTTTTAAACTGCAGTGTGTCCTTTTCCTTCCCTCCTCCCCCACCCATCCCGGGCTACCTTTGCAATTATCCCCCTAGTTGTGTGATGAAGTAATAAAGAATGCATGAATGTGAAGTAACAATGACTTTATTGCCTCTGCAAGTGGTGCTTGAAGGGGGGAGGGTAGTAGGGGAGGGTGGGGTTGTTGGTTTACAGGGAAGTAGAGTTAACCGGGTGGGTGGGGGGGCGGAGATTTCATCAAGGAGAAACAAACAGAAGTTTCAAACCGTAGCCTGGCCAGTCACAAAACTCATTTTCAAAGCTTCTCTGATGCGCACCGCGCCATGCTGTGCTCCTCTAACCGCCCTGGTGTCTGGCTGCGCGTAATCAGCGGCCAGGCGATTTGCCTCTACCTCCCACCCCGCCATAAATGTTTCCCCCTTACTCTCACAGATATTGTGGAGCGCACAGCAAGCAGCAATAACAATGGGGATATTCTTTTCGCTAAGGTCTGAGCGAGTCAGTAAGCTGCGCCAGCGCGCTTTTAAACGTCCAAATGCACATTCCACCTGCAGCACGATGCGGTCCCACCAGTCTGTGCTTGTTTCCCGGGCCCAGAATCGGCGTTCCACGGCATGAACCTGCCCCAGGAACACCATGATTTCCACATTGCTGGGGCCTGTGCCTTGTGAGAGGTCTAGGTCCATGTCCATTTCCTCATCACTCTCGTCGCCGCGCTCTAATCGCCACCTCCTTGGCTGGTTCCGGTTTTTCTTTGGCATGTCCTGGCTCTGCATATACTCCAGGACAATGCGCGTGGTGTTCATAGTGCTCTTAATTGCCGCGGTGATCTGAGCGGGCTCCATGATCCCAGTGCTAGCTATGGCGTCTGGTCTGAAAAAAGGCGCGAAAGTAGTATCTGTCGGACCAGGGGAAGAAGGGAGGGAGGGAGGGGCGAGTGACGACATGGCGTACAGGTACAGGGAATTAAAATCAAGAAAGGTGGCTTTGCATCAGGGAGAAACACAAACAACTGTCACACAGAATGGCCCCCCCCCCAAAGATTGAACTCAAAAGTCTGCGTTTAGCAGGAGGGAGGGGGGAAGCAAATGAATACAGAATAAATCTATTTTTTACATTTTAAGACGACGGTGCAGCATGACTGATAGCCCTCGGCGTTTTCTGGGTGCTTGGCAGCAAATACTGGGTGCTTGGCAGTTAGCCTTCAGGTCTATTGCACGATCTGATACCCACTGCAGTATGACAACGATGGATACCAGTCGTAATATACTATCTACTGCCCAAAAGACAAGGGGTTGCTGCTGTGTAGCAATCTAGCCCCACGTCTGCCAGCCCCATGTCTGCCAGCACCCAGATCACCCTCGGCCTCTTCTGGGTGCTTAGCAGACAATACTGGGCACTTGGCAGAAAATAGCATACTACGACTCTGCTAACGTGCGATGATCCAACAGGGCGCGTGGCAGAAAATGGCATACTACGACTGATAACCATCATTGTCTGCCCAGGTGTCCATGAGCCACAGCCACTGCTGTCCGACGAGGACGGTTACCAGTCGTAATAAACCATCTACTGCCAAAAGGCAAGGGGGCTGGTGCAATGCAGCCCCACGACTGCCGGCACCCAGATAGCCAATGAAGGCTACCAGTCATGCTGCACCGTCTACCGCCAAAAGGCAGTTAGCTGCTGCTGCTGTGTAGCAATGCAGTCCCACATCTGCCGGCACCTAGATGACATATGGTGACGGTGAGCTGAGCTGAGTGGGCTCCATGGTTGCCGTGGTATGTTGTCTGCACAGGTAACCCAGGTAAAAAGGCGCGAATCTATTGTCTGCCGTTGCTGTGACGGAGGGGGAGGGGCCTGACGACATGTACCCAGAACCCCCCGCGGCACTGTTTTGCATCATCCGGGCATTGGGATCTCAACCCAGAATTCCAATGGGCGGCGGAGACTGCGGGAACTGTGGGATAGCTACCCATTGTGCAATGCGCCGGAAGTCGACGCTAGCCTCGGTACTGTGGATGCGGTCCGCCGACTAGAGCACTTAGAGCATTTTATGTGGGGACACACACAATCGGCTGTATACAACCGATTTCTATAAAACCGGCTTCTATTAATTCGACCTAACTTCGTAGTAGTTGGACTTGGGGAGGAGGGCTGTTGGTTACACAGGGGCTGTAGCGGCGGTCTGTGCTCCTGCTGCCTTTCTTGCAGCTCAAGCATACGCTGTAGCATTGGGGAGGAGGGCTGTTGGTTACACAGGGGCTGTAGCGGCGGTCTCTGCTCCTGCTGCCTTTCCTGCAGCTCAACCATACGCTGGAGCATATCAGTTTGATGCTCCAGCAGCCGGAGCATGGACTCTTGCTTTCTGTGTGCAAGCTGATGCCACCTCTCATCTTCAGCCCGCAACTTCCTCTGTTCCTCCCACGATTCAGCCCGCCACCTCTCCTCCTCAGCCCGCGATTCAGCCCGCCACCTCTCCTCTCGCTCATATTGGGCTTTTCGATAATCAGTCATTGACTGCCTCCACGCATTCTGCTGTGCTCTGTCAGCGTGGGAGGCAGTCTGTAGTTCTGTAAACATTTCATCACGCGTCCTTCGCTTCCGTTTTCGAATATTCACTAGCCTCTGTGAAGGAGAACGATTTGCAGCTGGTGGATGAGAAGGGAGAGGTGGTTAAAAAAGATACATTTTAGAGAACAATGGGTACACTCTTTCACGTTACATTTTGCTGTTCACATTACACAGCAGATGTGCTTTCGTTACATGGTCGCATTTTTCCTCTTATATTGAGGGCCTGCCTGTTTGGTGTGAGAGATCACTCACGCAGTGCCAGGTCACAGATTTCAGCTTGCAGGCAGCCATGGTAAGACACAGTCTTTTGGCTTTTTTAACCTTCTTAACATGTGGGGATGGTTTCAAAGAGTACTGCTATCATTAACCATTCCAAGCACCCGTTGGGTTGGCCATTTAAAATGGGTTTGCAATGTAAA
>NW_020706540.1:0-5591 GCF_002925995.2 Terrapene triunguis
GCAAGGCGTCTTAGATTTACTTTGTTTTCTCAACTTGTAAATGTACCTTTTTACCAGAGTGTGTATCTTTGTTTGCTGTACTTTGAACCTAAGACAGAGGGGGGTCCTCTGAGCTCTTTAAGTTTGATTACCCTGTAAAGTTATTCTCCATACTGATTTTACAGAGATGATTTTTACCTTTTTCTTTAATTAAAAGCCTTCTTTTTTTAAGAACCAGATTGATTTCTCCTTGTTTTAAGATCCAAGGGGGTTTGGATCTGTGTTCACCAGGGAATTGGTGAAAGGTTTCTCAAGGCTTCCCAGGGAGGGAATTCTTGTGATGGTGGCAGCGGACCAAAGCTAAGCTGGTAGATAAGCTTAGAAGTTTTTATGCAGGCCCCTACATTTGAACCCTAAAGTTCAAAGTGGGGATCCAGCCTTGACATGGTGGCAGCGGTGGGATCGTTTTAACCCAAAAGCCAGTAAGAGATTTTTTTTTCCTTCTAGCTGCTTGGAGAGCAGAGCTGAAGGTAGATGCATATCTTATCTCTCCTTGCCTGAAGGCAGAGGTGTTAAGTTTTTTTTTAACGAGGTCCTTTGTTAAGAGAAGGGTTCAAAGGGAGCAAACTTTGACTAACTGGTAAAGGTAATCTACAGGCTGAAGTGTTTTTTTTTTTCTTTTTACATCCTCGGGAGTAGCTTGTTAGAAAGTCTCTGTTAACTCAGCAGCAGCCAGAGCTAAGTACACATCCCAGTCTCAGTCAACTGCAGAGGGTGTGACCCAGCACAAGAAAACAGGAAAATGACTGCCAAAGAACTAACTAAAAAAATAGAACTGGCCAGACTAGAAGCAGAAGAAAACGAGAGAAAACATCAGAGACTGCTTGAAATTAAAAAACTCGAGGCAGAGCAGCATGAAAGAGAAGAAAAAGCCAAACAGGAGGCCCATGAAAGAGAAGAAAAAGCCAAACAGGAGGCCCACAAGAGAGAGATGGAACTGGAAGCAGCAAGGACTAGGCAGGATGCAGCAGACCATCCTAACAACTCCTCTCCAGGTACCACTTCCCATCCCAGGAAATTCCCCACCTACAAGGCAGGCGATGATACTGAGGCCTTCTTAGAAAATTTTGAAAGGGCCTGCCTTGGATACAACATCCCTCTAACCCAGTACATGGTAGAGCTGAGACCGCAGCTCAGTGGACCCTTAGCAGAGGTGGCGGCTGAAATGCCTAAGGAACACATGAACAGTTATGAACTTTTTAAAAACAAGGCCAGAATCAGAATGGGGCTAACACCTGAGCATGCCCGTCGGCGGTTCAGAGCCCTACGGTGGAAACCAGATGTGTCATTTACCCGGCATGCCTACTACATTCAAAAAAATTGGGATGCCTGGATATCAGGAGCAAATGTTAAATCTACGGAAGAGTTGCCCTTCCTATTGCAAATGGAGCAGTTTTTAGAGGGTGTTCCTGAGGAAATAGAAAGGTACATCCTAGATGGGAAGCCCAAAACTGTAACCGAGGCGGGGGAGATTGGAGCCAAATGGGTGGAGGTGACAGAAAAGAAAAAAACTAGTAGCAGTTGGAGCGAATATCAGAAGGGGCAAGCCGAAACAAAACCTTACCACCGGGGACAACCCAAGGCCCCACCCACATCCCAAGGGAAACCCCAGACGCCTTCTCACCCCACCCCACCAGTCTCCACCAACCAACATCGCCCCGGTGATACCTTAGCAGGGCGATGTTTTAAATGTAATGAACTGGGGCATATAAAGGCTCACTGCCCCAAGAACCCCAACCGATTACAGTTCATTACACCCCAGTCACACCAAAGATCCCCAGACCCAGATGCCTCTCTCATACCCTCGGAGCGAAGGGAAACCTTGAGAGTGGGCAGTAAGAAGGTTATCGCTTGGAGGGATACTGGGGCACAAGTGTCAACTATCCACCAATCCCTAGTGGACCCCAAACTCATCAACCCAGAGGCTACAGTGACAATTCAACCCTTCGTGTCACAGTCTGTAACCTTGCCTACAGCCCAGTTGCATGTCCAGTACAAGGGCTGGGCAGGAATGTGGACTTTTGCAGTATATGACAATTATCCCATCCCCATGCTGCTGGGGGAAGACTTGGCCAACCATGTAAAGCTAGCCAAGAGGGTGGGAATAGTCACCCGCAGCCAGGCTAAGCAAGCTTTCACCCCCATCCCTGTTCCTGAGCCGTCCACCAGAGCCCCGTCGGTGTTACCGGAGACCCAAACACAGGTGGTGGAACCAGATCCCCTGCCAACGACTGCAACAGCCGTAGTGGATCCAATCCCAGAGACCCAGCCAAAGCCAGTCCCGGAACCGGAACTGACAACGCAACCAGCACCAGAACCATTGCCAGCACTGAGTCCAGCGCTTGCAAACCCATCTACAACTCCAATGCCAGAGGGCACCAGCGAGCCTGAACTGGCAGAAGTAGCAGATAACCCTACCCAAGAGGCTCAGCCAGAGCCTGAAATACCACATAGTGCACCAGCGGACAGCGGTTCACAGTCAATGGAAACAGCCCCAGCACCTGCATCGCTTCCAGAGGGACCAAGCCCCAGTCCACAGTCCAAGGAGGAACTGATGTCTCCAGCATCAAGGGAACAGTTCCAGGCCGAGCAGGAAGCAGATGACAGCCTCCAGAAAGCTTGGGCGGCGGCGCGGAGCACCCCACCGCCTCTCAGCTCTTCTAACCGATCCCGGTTTGTTGTAGAAAAAGGACTTTTATACAAGGAGACTCTTTCTGGTGGGCACCAGGAAGACTGGCATCCTCAAAGACAGTTGGTAGTTCCCACTAAGTATCGGGTAAAGCTCTTGAGCTTAGCCCATGATCATCCCAGTGGCCATTCTGGGGTGAACAGAACCAAAGACCGGTTGGGGAAGTCCTTCCACTGGGAGGGAATGGGCAAGGACGTTGCTAATTATGTCCGGTCTTGTGAGGTGTGCCAACGAGTGGGAAAGCCCCAAGACCAGGTTAAAGCCCCTCTCCAGCCACTACCCATAATTGAGGTCCCATTTCAGCGAGTAGCTGTGGATATTCTGGGTCCTTTCCCAAAGAAGACACCCAGAGGAAAGCAGTACGTACTGACTTTCATGGATTTTGCTACCCGATGGCCGGAAGCTGTACCCTTAAGCAACACCAAGGCTAAAAGTGTGTGCCAGGCATTAGCAGACATTTTTGCCAGGGTAGGGTGGCCCTCCGACATCCTTACAGATTCGGGAACTAATTTCCTGGCAGGGAACATGAAAAACCTGTGGGAAGCTCATGGGGTGAATCACTTGGTTGCCACCCCTCATCACCATCAAACCAATGGTCTGGTGGAGAGGTTTAATGGAACTTTGGGGGCCATGATACGTAAATTCGTAAATGAACACTCCAATGATTGGGACCTAGTGTTGCAGCAGTTGCTTTTTGCCTACAGGGCTGTACCACATCCCAGTTTAGGGTTTTCACCATTTGAACTTGTGTATGGCCGCGAGGTTAAGGGGCCATTACAGTTGGTGAAGCAGCAATGGGAGGGGTTTACGCCTTCTCCAGGAACTAACATTCTAGACTTTGTAAGCAACCTACAAAACACCCTCCGACACTCTTTAGCCCTTGCTAAAGAAAACCTAAAGAATGCTCAGGAAGAGCAAAAGGCCTGGTATGATAAACATTCCAGAGAACGGTCCTTCAAAGTAGGAGACCAAGTCATGGTCTTAAAGGCGCTCCAGGCCCATAAAATGGAAGCGTCGTGGGAAGGACCATTCACGGTCCAGGAGCGCCTAGGAGCTGTTAACTATCTCATAGCCTCCCCCACCTCCAACATAAAGCCTAAGGTATACCATGTTAATTCTCTTAAGCCCTTTTATTCCAGAGGGTTAAACGTTTGCCAGTTTACAGCCCAGGAAACAGATGACGCGGAGTGGCCTGCAGGTGTCTACTACGAAGGAACAAGGAATGGTGGCGTGGAAGAGGTGAACCTCTCCACGACCCTGGGACGTCTGCAGCGACAGCAGATCAAGGAGCTGTGCACAAGCTTTGCACCGATTTTCTCAGCCACTCCAGGACGGACCGAACGGGCATACCACTCCATTGACACAGGTAATGCTCACCCAATTAGAACCCCACCCTACCGGGAGTCACCTCATGCCCAAGCTGCTATACAAAGGGAGATCCAGGACATGCTACAGATGGGTATAATCCGCCCCTCTAACAGTGCATGGGCATCTCCAGTGGTTCTAGTTCCCAAACCAGATGGGGAAATACGCTTTTGCGTGGACTACCGTAAGCTAAATGCTGTAACTCGTCCTGACAACTATCCAATGCCACGCACAGATGAGCTATTGGAAAAATTGGGACATGCCCAATTCATCTCTACTTTAGACTTAACCAAAGGGTACTGGCAAGTACCACTAGATGAACTCGCTAAGGAAAGGTCAGCCTTCGTCACCCAGGCAGGGGTGTACGAATTCAATGTACTCCCTTTCGGGTTGCGAAATGCACCCGCCACCTTCCAAAGACTTGTAGATGGTCTCCTAGCGGGATTGGGAGAATCTGCAGTTGCCTACCTCGATGATGTGGCCATTTTTTCTGATTCATGGACAGAGCACCTGGAGCACCTGGGAAAAGTCTTCGAGCGCATCCGACAGGCAGGACTAACTGTTAAGGCTAAAAAGTGTCAAATAGGCCAAAACAGAGTGACGTACCTGGGGCACCAGGTGGGTCAAGGAACTATAAATCCCCTACAGGCCAAAGTGGATGCTATCCAAAAGTGGCCGGTTCCAAAGTCAAAGAAACAGGTCCAATCCTTCTTAGGCTTGGCCGGATATTATAGGCGATTTGTACCACACTACAGCCAAATCGCCGCCCCGCTGACAGACCTAACCAGAAAGAAACAGCCAAATGCAGTTCAGTGGACTGATAAGTGTCAAAAGGCCTTTAACCAGCTTAAGGCAACACTCATGTCTGACCCTGTGCTAAGGGCCCCAGACTTTGACAAACCGTTCCTAGTAACCACAGATGCGTCCGAGCGAGGCGTGGGAGCAGTTTTAATGCAGGAAGGACCGGATCAAGAATTCCATCCTGTCGTGTTTCTCAGCAAAAAACTGTCTGAGAGGGAAAGTCACTGGTCAATCAGCGAAAAGGAATGCTACGCCATTGTGTACGCGCTGGAAAAGCTACGCCCATATGTTTGGGGACGGCGTTTCCAACTACAAACAGACCATGCTGCGCTACAGTGGCTTCATACCGCCAAGGGAAATAACAAAAAACTTCTTCGGTGGAGTTTAGCTCTCCAAGATTTTGATTTTGAAATACAACACATTTCGGGAGCTTCTAACAAAGTGGCTGATGCACTCTCCCGGGAAAGTTTCCCAGAGTTAACTAGTTAACAATTGTTCTTGGAATAAAACATATTGTTAGTTTTTATATAATCAGTAGTATGTCTAAAGGTACATGTGTATTATTAACTCTGTTTTCTCCTAGAACTCCAGGAAGAAATCACAGCCAGTGTGGAACCGAACGTCCAACACTATCTGTGATTTGGGGGGCGTGTCATAACTATAAAGGGAAGGGTAACAGCTCTCTGTGTACAGAGAC
>NW_020706541.1:0-1678 GCF_002925995.2 Terrapene triunguis
TCCATTTATCCTCTTGCGTAGTGACTGTCCAGTTTGGCCAATGTACATAGCAGAGGGGCATTGCTGGCATATGATGGCATATATAACATTGGTGGACGTGCAGGTGAATGAGCCGGTGATGTTGTAGCTGATCTGGTTAGGTCCTGTGATGGTGTTGCTGGTGTAGATATGTGGGCAGAGTTGGCATCGAGGTTTGTTGCATGGGTTGGTTCCTGAGTTAGAGTTGTTATGGTGCGGTGCGTGGTTGCTGGTGAGAATATGCTTAAGGTTGGCGGGTTGTCTGTGGGCGAGGACTGGCCTGCCTCCCAAGGTCTGTGAAAGTGAGGGATCATTGTCCAGGATGGGTTGTAGATCACTGATGATGCGTTGGAGAGGTTTAAGCTGAGGACTGTAGGTGATGGCCAGTGGAGTTCTGTTGGATTCTCTTCTGGGCCTGTCTTGTAGCAGGAGGCTTCTGGGTACACGTCTGGCTCTGTTGATTTGTTTCTTTATTTCCTTGTGTGGGTATCGTAGTTTTGAGAATGCTTGGTGAAGATCTTGTAGGTGTTGGTCTCTGTCTGAGGGGTTGGAGCAGATGCGATTGTACCTCAGTGCTTGGCTGTAGACGATGGATCGTGTGGTGTGACCGGGGTGGAAGCTGGAGGCATGAAGGTAGGCATAGCGGTCGGTGGGTTTTCGGTATAGGGTGGTGTTAATGTGGCCATCGCTTATTTGTACGGTGGTGTCTAGGAAGTGGACCTCCCGTGTAGATTGGTCCAGGCTGAGGTTGATGGTGGGGTGGAAGCTGTTGAAATCATGGTGGAATTCTTCCAGGGTCTCTTTCCCATGGGTCCAGATGATGAAGATGTCATCAATATAGCGTAGGTAGAGAAGGGGCATGAGTGGACGAGAGCTGAGGAAGCGTTGTTCCAGGTCAGCCATAAAAATATTGGCATATTGTGGGGCCATGCGGGTGCCCATAGCGGTGCCACTGGTCTGGAGGTATATATTGTCACCAAATTTGAAATAATTGTGCGTGAGGATAAAGTCACAAAGCTCAGCAATAAGTTGTGCTGTGTCATCATCAGGGATACTGTTCCTGACAGCTTGTATTCCATCTGTATGTGGGATGTTTGTGTAGAGAGCCTCTACATCCATGGTGGCTAGGATGGTGTTTTCTGGGAGGTCACCAATGCATTGTAGTTTTCTCAGGAAATCTGTGGTGTCACGGAGATAGCTGGGAGTGCTGGTGGCGTAGGGTCTGAGTAGGGAGTCCACATATCCAGACAGTCCTTCAGTGAGAGTGCCAATGCCCGAGATGATGGGGCGTCCAGGATTTCCAGGTTTGTGGATCTTGGGTAGTAGATAGAATAACCCCGGTCGGGGCTCTAAGGGTATGTTGATTTGTTCCTGTGTTAGTGTAGGGAGTGTCCTCAGCAGATGGTGCAGTTTCTTAGTGTATTCCTCAGTGGGATCTGAGGAAAGTGGCCTGTAGAATTTGGTATTGGAGAGTTGTCTGGCAGCCTCCTTCTGGTAGTCAGACCTGTTCATGATGACAACAGCACCTCCTTTATCAGCCTCTATGATGATAATGTCAGGGTGGTTTCTGAGGCTGTGGATGGCATTGCGTTCTGCACGACTTAGGTTATGAGGCAAGCGATGTTGTTTTTCCACAATTTCTGCCTGTGCACGTCGGCGG
>NW_020706542.1:0-1678 GCF_002925995.2 Terrapene triunguis
CCGCCGACGTGCACAGGCAGAAATTGTGGAAAAACAACATCGCTTGCCTCATAACCTAAGTCGTGCAGAACGCAATGCCATCCACAGCCTCAGAAACCACCCTGACATTATCATCATAGAGGCTGATAAAGGAGGTGCTGTTGTCATCATGAACAGGTCTGACTACCAGAAGGAGGCTGCCAGACAACTCTCCAATACCAAATTCTACAGGCCACTTTCCTCAGATCCCACTGAGGAATACACTAAGAAACTGCACCATCTGCTGAGGACACTCCCTACACTAACACAGGAACAAATCAACATACCCTTAGAGCCCCGACCGGGGTTATTCTATCTACTACCTAAGATCCACAAACCTGGAAATCCTGGACGCCCCATCATCTCGGGCATTGGCACTCTCACTGAAGGACTGTCTGGATATGTGGACTCCCTACTCAGACCCTACGCCACCAGCACTCCCAGCTATCTCCGTGACACCACAGATTTCCTGAGAAAACTACAATGCATTGGTGACCTCCCAGAAAACACCATCCTAGCCACCATGGATGTAGAGGCTCTCTACACAAACATCCCACATACAGATGGAATACAAGCTGTCAGGAACAGTATCCCTGATGATGACACAGCACAACTTATTGCTGAGCTCTGTGACTTTATCCTCACGCACAATTATTTCAAATTTGGTGACAATATATACCTCCAGACCAGTGGCACCGCTATGGGCACCCGCATGGCCCCACAATATGCCAATATTTTTATGGCTGACCTGGAACAACGCTTCCTCAGCTCTCGTCCACTCATGCCCCTTCTCTACCTACGCTATATTGATGACATCTTCATCATCTGGACCCATGGGAAAGAGACCCTGGAAGAATTCCACCATGATTTCAACAGCTTCCACCCCACCATCAACCTCAGCCTGGACCAATCTACACGGGAGGTCCACTTCCTAGACACCACCGTACAAATAAGCGATGGCCACATTAACACCACCCTATACCGAAAACCCACCGACCGCTATGCCTACCTTCATGCCTCCAGCTTCCACCCCGGTCACACCACACGATCCATCGTCTACAGCCAAGCACTGAGGTACAATCGCATCTGCTCCAACCCCTCAGACAGAGACCAACACCTACAAGATCTTCACCAAGCATTCTCAAAACTACGATACCCACACAAGGAAATAAAGAAACAAATCAACAGAGCCAGACGTGTACCCAGAAGCCTCCTGCTACAAGACAGGCCCAGAAGAGAATCCAACAGAACTCCACTGGCCATCACCTACAGTCCTCAGCTTAAACCTCTCCAACGCATCATCAGTGATCTACAACCCATCCTGGACAATGATCCCTCACTTTCACAGACCTTGGGAGGCAGGCCAGTCCTCGCCCACAGACAACCCGCCAACCTTAAGCATATTCTCACCAGCAACCACGCACCGCACCATAACAACTCTAACTCAGGAACCAACCCATGCAACAAACCTCGATGCCAACTCTGCCCACATATCTACACCAGCAACACCATCACAGGACCTAACCAGATCAGCTACAACATCACCGGCTCATTCACCTGCACGTCCACCAATGTTATATATGCCATCATATGCCAGCAATGCCCCTCTGCTATGTACATTGGCCAAACTGGACAGTCACTACGCAAGAGGATAAATGGA
>NW_020706543.1:0-2653 GCF_002925995.2 Terrapene triunguis
ACTCTTTCTGGTGGGCACCAGGAAGACTGGCATCCTCAAAGACAGTTGGTGGTTCCCACTAAGTATCGGGTAAAGCTCTTGAGCTTAGCCCATGATCATCCCAGTGGCCATTCTGGGGTGAACAGAACCAAAGACCGGTTGGGGAAGTCCTTCCACTGGGAGGGAATGGGCAAGGACGTTGCTAATTATGTCCGGTCTTGTGAGGTGTGCCAACGAGTGGGAAAGCCCCAAGACCAGGTTAAAGCCCCTCTCCAGCCACTACCCATAATTGAGGTCCCATTTCAGCGAGTAGCTGTGGATATTCTGGGTCCTTTCCCAAAGAAGACACCCAGAGGAAAGCAGTACGTACTGACTTTCATGGATTTTGCTACCCGATGGCCGGAAGCTGTACCCTTAAGCAACACCAAGGCTAAAAGTGTGTGCCAGGCATTAGCAGACATTTTTGCCAGGGTAGGTTGGCCCTCCGACATCCTTACAGATTCGGGAACTAATTTCCTGGCAGGGAACATGAAAAACCTGTGGGAAGCTCATGGGGTGAATCACTTGGTTGCCACCCCTCATCACCATCAAACCAATGGTCTGGTGGAGAGGTTTAATGGAACTTTGGGGGCCATGATACGTAAATTCGTAAATGAACACTCCAATGATTGGGACCTAGTGTTGCAGCAGTTGCTTTTTGCCTACAGGGCTGTACCACATCCCAGTTTAGGGTTTTCACCATTTGAACTTGTGTATGGCCGCGAGGTTAAGGGGCCATTACAGTTGGTGAAGCAGCAATGGGAGGGGTTTACGCCTTCTCCAGGAACTAACATTCTAGACTTTGTAAGCAACCTACAAAACACCCTCCGACACTCTTTAGCCCTTGCTAAAGAAAACCTAAAGGATGCTCAGGAAGAGCAAAAGGCCTGGTATGATAAACATTCCAGAGAACGGTCCTTCAAAGTAGGAGACCAAGTCATGGTCTTAAAGGCGCTCCAGGCCCATAAAATGGAAGCGTCGTGGGAAGGACCATTCACGGTCCAGGAGCGCCTAGGAGCTGTTAACTATCTCATAGCCTCCCCCACCTCCAACATAAAGCCTAAGGTATACCATGTTAATTCTCTTAAGCCCTTTTATTCCAGAGAATTAAACGTTTGCCAGTTTACAGCCCAGGAAACAGATGACGCGGAGTGGCCTGCAGGTGTCTACTACAAAGGAAAAAGGAATGGTGGCGTGGAAGAGGTGAACCTCTCCACGACCCTGGGACGTCTGCAGCGACAGCAGATCAAGGAGCTGTGCACAAGCTTTGCACCGATTTTCTCAGCCACTCCAGGACGGACCGAACGGGCATACCACTCCATTGACACAGGTAATGCTCACCCAATTAGAACCCCACCCTACCGGGAGTCACCTCATGCCCAAGCTGCTATACAAAGGGAGATCCAGGACATGCTACAGATGGGTATAATCCGCCCCTCTACCAGTGCATGGGCATCTCCAGTGGTTCTAGTTCCCAAACCAGATGGGGAAATACGCTTTTGCGTGGACTACCGTCAGCTAAATGCTGTAACTCGTCCTGACAACTATCCAATGCCACGCACAGATGAGCTATTGGAAAAATTGGGACATGCCCAATTCATCTCTACTTTAGACTTAACCAAAGGGTACTGGCAAGTACCACTAGATGAACCCGCTAAGGAAAGGTCAGCCTTCGTCACCCAAGCAGGGGTGTACGAATTCAATGTACTCCCTTTCGGGTTGCGAAATGCACCCGCCACCTTCCAAAGACTTGTAGATGGTCTCTTAGCGGGATTGGGAGAATCTGCAGTTGCCTACCTCGATGATGTGGCCATTTTTTCTGATTCATGGACAGAGCACCTGGAGCACCTGGGAAAAGTCTTCGAGCGCATCCGACAGGCAGGACTAACTGTTAAGGCTAAAAAATGTCAAATAGGCCAAAACAGAGTGACGTACCTGGGGCACCAGGTGGGTCAAGGAACTATAAATCCCCTACAGGCCAAAGTGGATGCTATCCAAAAGTGGCCGGTTCCAAAGTCAAAGAAACAGGTCCAATCCTTCTTAGGCTTGGCCGGATATTATAGGCGATTTGTACCACACTACAGCCAAATCGCCGCCCCGCTGACAGACCTAACCAGAAAGAAACAGCCAAATGCAGTTCAGTGGACTGATGAGTGTCAAAAGGCCTTTAACCAGCTTAAGGCAACACTCATGTCTGACCCTGTGCTAAGGGCCCCAGACTTTGACAAACCGTTCCTAGTAACCACAGATGCGTCCGAGCGAGGCGTGGGAGCAGTTTTAATGCAGGAAGGACCGGATCAAGAATTCCATCCTGTCGTGTTTCTCAGCAAAAAACTGTCTGAGAGGGAAAGCCACTGGTCAATCAGCGAAAAAGAATGCTACGCCATTGTGTACGCGCTGGAAAAGCTACGCCCATATGTTTGGGGACGGCGTTTCCAACTACAAACAGACCATGCTGCGCTACAGTGGCTTCATACCGCCAAGGGAAATAACAAAAAACTTCTTCGGTGGAGTTTAGCTCTCCAAGATTTTGATTTTGAAATACAACACATTTCGGGAGCTTCTAACAAAGTGGCTGATGCACTCTCCCGGGAAAGTTTCCCAGAGTTAACTGGTTAACAATTGTTCTTGGAAT
>NW_020706544.1:0-2342 GCF_002925995.2 Terrapene triunguis
CCTACATTGGTACCCTAAAGTATCAAAGTGGGGAACCAGCCTTGACATGGTGGCATAGCGGTGGGAAACATTTTAAACCCCAAAAGCCAGAGAGATTTTTTTTTTCCTTCTAGCTGCTTGGAGAGCAGAGCTGAAGGTAGATGCATATCTTATCTCTCCTTGCCTGAAGGCAGAGGTGTTAAGTTTTTTTAACGAGGTCCTTTGTTAAGAGAAGGGTTCAAAGGGAGCAAACTTTGAACTGGTAAAGGCAATTTACAAGTTGAATTGTTTTTTTTTCTTTTTACATCCTCGGGAGTAGCTTGTTAGAAAGTCTCTGTTAACTCAGCAGGAGCCAGAGCTAAGTACATCCCAATTTCAGTCAACTGCAGAGGGTGTGACCCAGCACAAGAAAACAGGAAAATGACTACCAGTGAAGCAGCTAACAAACTAGAACTGGCCAGACTAGAAGCAAAAGAAAATGAGAAAAAACATCAGAGACTGCTTGAAATTAAAAAACTCGAGAAAGAAGCTGAAGAGGAGGCCCATAAAAGAGAAGAAAAAGCCAAAGAGGAGGCCCACAAGAGAGAAATGGAGCTGGAAAAAGCCAAACAGGAGGCCCATGAAAGAGAAGAAAAAGCCAAACAGGAGGCCCATAAAAGAGAGATGGAGCTGAAAGAAAAAGAGATGGAACTGGAAGCATCAAGGACTAGGCAGGATGCATCAAACCATCCTAACAACTCCTCTCCAGGTACCACTTCCCATCCCAGGAAATTCCCCACCTACAAGGCAGGCGATGATACTGAGGCCTTCTTAGAAAATTTTGAAAGAGCCTGCCTTGGATACAGCATCCCTCCACCCCAGTACATGGTAGAGCTGAGACCGCAGCTCAGTGGACCCTTAGCAGAGGTGGCGGCTGAAATGCCTAAGGAACACATGAACAGTTATGAACTTTTTAAAAACAAGGCCAGACTCAGAATGGGGCTAACACCCGAGCATGCCCGTCGGCGGTTCAGAGCCCTAAGGTGGAAACCCGATGTGTCATTTACCCGACATGCCTACCACATTGGGAAAAATTGGGATGCCTGGATATCAGGAGCAAATGTTAAATCTACGGAAGAGTTGCCCTTCCTATTGCAAATGGAGCAGTTTTTAGAGGGTGTTCCTGAGGAAATAGAAAGGTACATCCTAGATGGGAAGCCCAAAACTGTAACCGAGGCGGGGGAGATTGGAGCCAAATGGGTGGAGGTGACAGAAAAGAAAAAAGCTAGTAGCAGTTGGAGCGAATATCAGAAGGGGCAAGCCGAAACCAAACCTTATCACCGGGGACAATCCAAGGCCCCAACCACATCCCAAGGGAAACCCCAGACGCCTTCTCACCCCACCCCACCAGTCTCCACCAACCAACATCGCCCCGGTGATACCTTAGCAGGGCGATGTTTTAAATGTAATGAACTGGGGCATATAAAGGCTCACTGCCCCAAGAACCCTAACCGATTACAGTTCATTACACCCCAATCACACCAAAGATCCCCAGACCCAGATGCCTCTCTCATACCCTCGGAGCGAAGGGAAACCTTGAGAGTGGGCGGAAAGAAGGTTATCGCTTGGAGGGATACTGGGGCACAAGTGTCAACTATCCACCAATCCCTAGTGGACCCCAAACTCATCAACCCGGAGGCTACAGTGACAATTCAACCCTTCGTGTCACAGTCTGTAACCTTGCCTACAGCCCAGTTGCATGTCCAGTACAAGGGCTGGGCAGGAATGTGGACTTTTGCAGTCTATGACAATTATCCCATCCCCATGCTGCTGGGGGAAGACTTGGCCAACCATGTGAAGCTAGCCAAGAGGGTGGGAATAGTCACCCGCAGCCAGGCTAAGCAAGCTTTCACCCCCATCCCTGTTCCTGAGCCGTCCACCAGGGCCCCGTCGGTGTTACCGGAGACCCAAACACAGGTGGTGGAACCGGATCCCCTGCCAACGACTGCAACAGCCGTAGTGGATCCAATCCCAGAGACCCAGCCAAAGCCAGTCCCAGAACCGGAACTGGCAACGCAATCAGCACCAGAACCATTGCCGGCACGGAGTCCAGCGCTTGCAAACCCGTCTACAACTCCAATGCCAGAGGGCACCAGCGAGCCTGAACTGGCGGAAGCAGCAGATAACCCTACCCAAGAGGCTCAGCCAGAGCCTGAGATACCACATAGTGCACCAGCGGACAGCGGTTCACAGTCAATGGAAACAGCCCCAGCACCTGCATCGCTTCCAGAGGGACCAAGCCCCAGTCCACAGTCCAAGGAGGAACTGATGTCTCCAGCATCAAGGGAACAGTTCCAGGCCGAGCAGGAAGCAGATGACAGCCT
>NW_020706545.1:0-3206 GCF_002925995.2 Terrapene triunguis
AGTTTCCCAGAGTTAACTGGTTAACAATTGTTCTTGGAATAAAACATTGTTAGTTTTTATATAATCAGTAGTATGTCTTATTAACTCTGTTTTCTCCTAAAACTCCAGAAAGAAATCACAGCCAGTGTGGAACCGAACGTCCAACACTATCTGTGATTTGGGGGGCGTGTCATAACTATGAAGGGAAGGGTAACAGCTCTCTGTGTACAGAGACTCCAAATCCTTTTACCTGTAAAGGGTTAAGAGGCTCGGGTAACCTGGCTGACGCCTGACCCGAAGGACCAATAAGGAGACAAGATACTTTCAAATCTTGGGGGGGGAAAAGGTTTGTGTGTGTGCTCTTTGTTTTAGGGGTGGTTCGCTCTGGGGACTGAGAGGGACCAGACATCAATCCAGGTTCTCCCCATCTTTCTAAACAAGTCTCTCCTATTTCAAACTAGTAAGTAAAAAGACAGCAAGGCGTCTTAGATTTACTTTGTTTTCTCAACTTGTAAATGTACCTTTTTACCAGAGTGTGTATCTTTGTTTGCTGTACTTTGAACCTAAGACAGAGGGGGGTCCTCTGAGCTCTTTAAGTTTGATTACCCTGTAAAGTATTCTCCATACTGATTTTACAGAGATGATTTTTACCTTTTTCTTTAATTAAAAGCCTTCTTTTTTTAAGAACCAGATTGATTTCTCCTTGTTTTAAGATCCAAGGGGGTTTGGATCTGTATTCACCAGGAGTTGGTGAAAGGAGGGTGGAAGGAAGGAGGGGGGATGGTTAACTTCTCCTTGTTTTAAGATCCAAGGGGGTTTGGATCTGTGTTCACCAGGGAATTGGTGAAAGGTTTCTCAAGGCTTCCCAGGGAGGGAATTCTTGTGATGGTGGCAGCGGACCAAAGCTAAGCTGGTAGATAAGCTTAGAAGTTTTTATGCAGGCCCCTACATTTGAACCCTAAAGTTCAAAGTGGGGATCCAGCCTTGACATGGTGGCATAGCGGTGGAGATCGTTTTAACCCAAAAGCCAGTAAGAGATTTTTTTTTCCCTTCTAGCTGCTTGGAGAGCAGAGCTGAAGGTAGATGCATATCTTATCTCTCCTTGCCTGAAGGCAGAGGTGTTAAGTTTTTTTTAACAAGGGGCTTTGTTAAGAGAAGGGTTCAAAGGGAGCAAACTTTGACTGACTGGTAAAAGTAATTTACAGGCTGAATTGTTTTTTTTTTTTCTTTTTACATCCTCGGGAGTAGCTTGTTAGAAAGTCTCTGTTAACTCAGCAGCAGCCAGAGCTAAATACATCCCAGTCTCAGTCAACTGCAGAGGGTGTGACCCAGCACAAGAAAACAGGAAAATGACTGCCAAAGAAGTAGCTAAAAAAATAGAACTGGCCAGACTAGAAGCAGAAGAAAATGAGAGAAAACATCAGAGACTGCTTGAAATTAAAAAACTCGAGGAAAAAGCCAAACAGGAGGCCCATGAAAGAGAAGAAAAAGCCAAACAGGAGGCCCATAAAAGAGAGATGGAGCTGAAAGAAAAAGAGATGGAACTGGAAGCAGCAAGGACTAGGCAGAATGCAGCAGACCATCCTAACAACTCCTCTCCAGGTACCACTTCCCATCCCAGGAAATTCCCCACCTACAAGGCAGGCGATGATACTGAGGCCTTCTTAGAAAATTTTGAAAGAGCCTGCCTTGGATACAGCATCCCTCCACCCCAGTACATGGTAGAGCTGAGACCGCAGCTCAGTGGACCCTTAGCAGAGGTGGCGGCTGAAATGCCTAAGGAACACATGAACAGTTATGAACTTTTTAAAAACAAGGCCAGACTCAGAATGGGGCTAACACCCGAGCATGCCCGTCGGCGGTTCAGAGCCCTAAGGTGGAAACCAGATGTGTCATTTACCCGGCATGCCTACCACATTGACAAAAATTGTGATGCCTGGGTATCAGGAGCAAATGTTAAATCTCTGGAAGATCTGCTTTCCCTAGTAAAAATGGAGCAGTTTTTAGAGGGTGTTCATGAGGAAATAGAAAGGTACATCCTAGATAGGAAGCCCAAAACTGTAACCGAGGCGGGGGAGATTGGAGCCAAATGGGTGGAGGTGACAGAAAAGAAAAAAGCTAGTAGCAGTTGGAGCGAATATCAGAAGGGGCAAGCCGAAACAAAACCTTACCACCGGGGACAACCCAAGGCCCCACCCACATCCCAAGGGAAACCCCAGACGCCTTCTCACCCCACCACACCAGTCTCCATCAACCAACATCGCCCCGGTGATACCTTAGCAGGGCGATGTTTTAAATGTAATGAACTGGGGCATATAAAGGCTCACTGCCCCAAGAACCCTAACCGATTACAGTTCATTACACCCCAATCACACCAAAGATCCCCAGACCCAGATGCCTCTCTCATACCCTCGGAGCGAAGGGAAACCTTGAGAGTGGGCGGAAAGAAGGTTATCGCTTGGAGGGACACTGGGGCACAAGTGTCAACTATCCACCAATCCCTAGTGGACCCCAAACTCATCAACCCGGAGGCTACAGTGACAATTCAACCCTTCGTGTCACAGTCTGTAACCTTGCCTACAGCCCAGTTGCATGTCCAGTACAAGGGCTGGGCAGGAATGTGGACTTTTGCAGTCTATGACAATTATCCCATCCCCATGCTGCTGGGGGAAGACTTGGCCAACCATGTGAAGCTAGCCAAGAGGGTGGGAATAGTCACCCGCAGCCAGGCTAAGCAAGCTTTCACCCCCATCCCTGTTCCTGAGCCGTCCACCAGGGCCCCGTCGGTGTTACCGGAGACCCAAACACAGGTGGTGGAACCGGATCTCCTGCCAACGACTGCAACAGCTGTAGTGGATCCAATCCCAGAGACCCAGCCAAAGCCAGTCCCAGAACCGGAACTGGCAACGCAATCAGCACCAGAACCATTGCCGGCACGGAGTCCAGCGCTTGCAAACCCGTCTACAACTCCAATGCCAGAGGGCACCAGCGAGCCTGAACTGGCGGAAGCAGCAGATAACCCTACCCAAGAGGCTCAGCCAGAGCCTGCAATACCACATAGTGCACCAGCGGACAGCGGTTCACGGTCAGTGGAAACAGCCCCAGCACCTGCATCGCTTCCAGAGGGACCAAGCCCCAGTCCACAGTCCAAGGAGGAACTGATGTCTCCAGCATCAAGGAAACAGTTCCAGGCCGAGCAGGAAGCAGATGACAGCCTTCAGAAAGCT
>NW_020706546.1:0-5609 GCF_002925995.2 Terrapene triunguis
CCCTACATTTGAACCCTAAAGTTCAAAGTGGGGATCCAGCCTTGACATGGTGGCATAGCGGTGAGATCGTTTTAGACCCAAAAGCCAGTAAGAGATTTTTTTTTCCTTCTAGCTGCTTGGAGAGCAGAGCTGAAGGTAGATGCATATCTTATCTCTCCTTGCCTGAAGGCAGAGGTGTTAAGTTTTTTTTAACGAGGTCCTTTGTTAAGAGAAGGGTTCAAAGGGAGCAAACTTTGACTGACTGGTAAAGATCATTTACAAGTTGAATTGTTTTTTTTTTCCTTTTTACATCCTCGGGAGTAGCTTGTTAGAAAGTCTCTGTTAACTCAGCAGCAGCCAGAGCTAAGTACCATCCCAGTTTCAGTCAACTGCAGAGGGTGTGACCCAGCACAAGAAAACAGGAAAATGACTGCCAAAGAAGTAACTAACAAAATAGAACTGGCCAGACTAGAAGCAGAAGAAAACGAGAGAAAACATCAGAGACTGCTTGAAATTAAAAAACTCGAGGAAAAAGCCAAACAGGAGGCCCATGAAAGAGAAGAAAAAGCCAAACAGGAGGCCCATGAAAGAGAAGAAAAAGCCAAACAGGAGGCCCATAAAAGAGAGATGGAGCTGAAAGAAAAAGAGATGGAACTGGAAGCAGCAAGGACTAGGCAGGATGCAGCAGACCATCCTAACAACTCCTCTCCAGGTACCACTTCCCATCCCAGGAAATTCCCCACCTACAAGGCAGGCGATGATACTGAGGCCTTCTTAGAAAATTTTGAAAGGGCCTGCCTTGGATACAGCATCCCTCTAACCCAGTACATGGTAGAGCTGAGGCCGCAGCTCAGTGGACCCTTAGCAGAGGTGGCGGCTGAAATGCCTAAGGAACACATGAACAGTTATGAACTTTTTAAAAACAAGGCCAGACTCAGAATGGGGCTAACACCCGAGCATGCCCGTCGGCGGTTCAGAGCCCTAAGGTGGAAACCAGATGTGTCATTTACCCGGCATGCCTACCACATTGACAAAAATTGTGATGCCTGGGTATCAGGAGCAAATGTTAAATCTCTGGAAGATCTGCTTTCCCTAGTAAAAATGGAGCAGTTTTTAGAGGGTGTTCCTGAGGAAATAGAAAGGTACATCCTAGATAGGAAGCCCAAAACTGTAACCGAGGCGGGGGAGATTGGAGCCAAATGGGTGGAGGTGACAGAAAAGAAAAAAGCTAGTAGCAGTTGGAGCGAATATCAGAAGGGGCAAGCCGAAACAAAACCTTACCACCGGGGACAACCCAAGGCCCCACCCACATCCCAAGGGAAACCCCAGACGCCTTCTCACACCACCACACCAGTCTCCATCAACCAACATCGCCCCGGTGATACCTTAGCAGGGCGATGTTTTAAATGTAATGAACTGGGGCATATAAAGGCTCACTGCCCCAAGAACCCTAACCGATTACAGTTCATTACACCCCAATCACACCAAAGATCCCCAGACCCAGATGCCTCTCTCATACCCTCGGAGCGAAGGGAAACCTTGAGAGTGGGCGGAAAGAAGGTTATCGCTTGGAGGGACACTGGGGCACAAGTGTCAACTATCCACCAATCCCTAGTGGACCCCAAACTCATCAACCCGGAGGCTACAGTGACAATTCAACCCTTCGTGTCACAGTCTGTAACCTTGCCTACAGCCCAGTTGCATGTCCAGTACAAGGGCTGGGCAGGAATGTGGACTTTTGCAGTCTATGACAATTATCCCATCCCCATGCTGCTGGGGGAAGACTTGGCCAACCATGTGAAGCTAGCCAAGAGGGTGGGAATAGTCACCCGCAGCCAGGCTAAGCAAGCTTTCACCCCCATCCCTGTTCCTGAGCCGTCCACCAGGGCCCCGTCTGTGTTACCGGAGACCCAAACACAGGTGGTGGAACCGGATCCCCTGCCAACGACTGCAACAGCCGTAGTGGATCCAATCCCAGAGACCCAGCCAAAGCCAGTCCCGGAACCGGAACTGGCAACGCAACCAGCACCAGAACCATTGCCGGCACTGAGTCCAGCGCTTGCAAACCCGTCTACAACTCCAATGCCAGAGGGCACCAGCGAGCCTGAACTGGCGGAAGCAGCAGATAACCCTACCCAAGAGGCTCAGCCAGAGCCTGAGATACCACATAGTGCACCAGCGGACAGCGGTTCACAGTCAATGGAAACAGTCCCAGCACCTGCATCGCTTCCAGAGGGACCAAGCCCCAGTCCACAGTCCAAGGAGGAACTGATGTCTCCAGCATCAAGGGAACAGTTCCAGGCCGAGCAGGAAGCAGATGACAGCCTTCAGAAAGCTTGGGCGGCGGCACGGAGCACCCCACCGCCTCTCAGCTCTTCTAACCGATCCCGGTTTGTTGTAGAACAAGGACTTTTATACAAGGAAACTCTTTCTGGTGGGCACCAGAAAGACTGGCATCCTCAAAGACAGTTGGTGGTTCCCACTAAGTATCGGGTAAAGCTCTTGAGCTTAGCCCATGATCATCCCAGTGGCCATTCTGGGGTGAACAGAACCAAAGACCGGTTGGGGAAGTCCTTCCACTGGGAGGGAATGGGCAAGGACGTTGCTAATTATGTCCGGTCTTGTGAGGTGTGCCAACGAGTGGGAAAGCCCCAAGACCAGGTTAAAGCCCCTCTCCAGCCACTACCCATAATTGAGGTCCCATTTCAGCGAGTAGCTGTGGATATCCTGGGTCCTTTCCCAAGGAAGACACCCAGAGGAAAACAGTACGTACTGACTTTCATGGATTTTGCTACCCGATGGCCGGAAGCTGTACCCTTAAGCAACACCAAGGCTAAAAGTGTGTGCCAGGCATTAGCAGACATTTTCGCCAGGGTAGGTTGGCCCTCCGACATCCTTACAGATTCGGGAACTAATTTCCTGGCAGGGAACATGAAAACCCTGTGGGAAGCTCATGGGGTGAATCACTTGGTTGCCACCCCTCATCACCATCAAACCAATGGTCTGGTGGAGAGGTTTAATGGAACTTTGGGGGCCATGATACGTAAATTCATAAATGAACACTCCAATGATTGGGACCTAGTGTTGCAGCAGTTGCTTTTTGCCTACAGGGCTGTACCACATCCCAGTTTAGGGTTTTCACCATTTGAACTTGTGTATGGCCGCGAGGTTAAGGGGCCATTACAGTTGGTGAAGCAGCAATGGGAGGGGTTTACGCCTTCTCCAGGAACTAACATTCTAGACTTTGTAAGCAACCTACAAAACACCCTCCGACACTCTTTAGCCCTTGCTAAAGAAAACTTAAAGGATGCTCAGGAAGAGCAAAAGGCCTGGTATGATAAACATTCCAGAGAACGGTCCTTCAAAGTAGGAGACCAAGTCATGGTCTTAAAGGCGCTCCAGGCCCATAAAATGGAAGCGTCGTGGGAAGGACCATTCACGGTCCAGGAGCGCCTAGGAGCTGTTAACTATCTCATAGCCTCCCCCACCTCCAACATAAAGCCTAAGGTATACCATGTTAATTCTCTTAAGCCCTTTTATTCCAGAGGATTAAACGTTTGCCAGTTTACAGCCCAGGAAACAGATGACGCGGAGTGGCCTGCAGGTGTCTACTACGAAGGAACAAGGAATGGTGGCGTGGAAGAGGTGAACCTCTCCACGACCCTGGGACGTCTACAGCGACAGCAGATCAAGGAGCTGTGCACAAGCTTTGCACCGATTTTCTCAGCCACTCCAGGACGGACCGAACGGGCATACCACTCCATTGACACAGGTAATGCTCACCCAATTAGAACCCCACCCTACCGGGAGTCACCTCATGCCCAAGCTGCTATACAAAGGGAGATCCAGGACATGCTACAGATGGGTATAATCCGCCCCTCTAACAGTGCATGGGCATCTCCAGTGGTTCTAGTTCCCAAACCAGATGGGGAAATACGCTTTTGCGTGGACTACCGTAAGCTAAATGCTGTAACTCGTCCTGACAACTATCCAATGCCACGCACAGATGAGCTATTGGAAAAATTGGGACATGCCCAATTCATCTCTACTTTAGACTTAACCAAAGGGTACTGGCAAGTACCACTAGATGAACCCGCTAAGGAAAGGTCAGCCTTCGTCACCCAGGCAGGGGTGTACGAATTCAATGTACTCCCTTTCGGGTTGCGAAATGCACCCGCCACCTTCCAAAGACTTGTAGATGGTCTCTTAGCGGGATTGGGAGAATCTGCAGTTGCCTACCTCGATGATGTGGCCATTTTTTCTGATTCATGGACAGAACACCTGGAGCACCTGGGAAAAGTCTTCGAGCGCATCCGACAGGCAGGACTAACTGTTAAGGCTAAAAAGTGTCAAATAGGCCAAAACAGAGTGACGTACCTGGGGCACCAGGTGGGTCAAGGAACTATAAATCCCCTACAGGCCAAAGTGGATGCTATCCAAAAGTGGCCGGTTCCAAAGTCAAAGAAACAGGTCCAATCCTTCTTAGGCTTGGCCGGATATTATAGGCGATTTGTACCACACTACAGCCAAATCGCTGCCCCGCTGACAGACCTAACCAGAAAGAAACAGCCAAATGCAGTTCAGTGGACTGATGAGTGTCAAAAGGCCTTTAACCAGCTTAAGGCAACACTCATGTCTGACCCTGTGCTAAGGGCCCCAGACTTTGACAAACCGTTCCTAGTAACCACAGATGCTTCCGAGAGAGGCGTGGGAGCAGTTTTAATGCAGGAAGGACCGGATCAAGAATTCCATCCTGTCGTGTTTCTCAGCAAAAAACTGTCTGAGAGGGAAAGTCACTGGTCAATCAGCGAAAAGGAATGCTACGCCATTGTGTACGCGCTGGAAAAGCTACGCCCATATGTTTGGGGACGGCGTTTCCAACTACAAACAGACCATGCTGCGCTACAGTGGCTTCATACCGCCAAGGGAAATAACAAAAAACTTCTTCGGTGGAGTTTAGCTCTCCAAGATTTTGATTTTGAAATACAACACATTTCGGGAGCTTCTAACAAAGTGGCTGATGCACTCTCCCGGGAAAGTTTCCCAGAGTTAACTGGTTAACAATTATTCTTGGAATGAAACATTGTTAGTTTTTATATAATCAGTAGTATGTCTTATTAACTCTGTTTTCTCCTAAAACTCCAGGAAGAAATCACAGCCAGTGTGAAACCGAACGTCCAACACTATCTGTGATTTGGGGGGCGTGTCATAACTATGAAGGGAAGGGTAACAGCTCTCTGTGTACAGAGACTCCAAATCCTTTTACCTGTAAAGGGTTAAGAGGCTCGGGTAACCTGGCTGACGCCTGACCCGAAGGACCAATAAGGAGACAAGATACTTTCAAATCTTGGGGGGGGAAAGGTTTGTGTGTGTGCTCTTTGTTTTAGGGGTGGTTCGCTCTTGGGACTGAGAGGGACCAGACATCAATCCAGGTTCTCCCCATCTTTCTAAACAAGTCTCTCCTATTTCAAACTAGTAAGTAAAAAGACAGCAAGGCGTCTTAGATTTACTTTGTTTTCTCAACTTGTAAATGTACCTTTTTACCAGAGTGTGTATCTTTGTTTGCTGTACTTTGAACCTAAGACAGAGGGGGGTCCTCTGAGCTCTTTAAGTTTGATTACCCTGTAAAG
>NW_020706547.1:0-2416 GCF_002925995.2 Terrapene triunguis
CTCCCTCTGTCAACAGATCATGTCCACATTGGGGACATCATCGACAGGGTGAGCAATGCACCGTGGGTATGTATCCCACAGTGCAGTGTTGTGGGAAGGAAGAGCTGATCACTGCGCATCTTGGGCTTCTCTCCGAGTTCTCCCACAGCCCCCTCAGCTGCCGAGAGCAGCATCATGAGCAGCTCTGTGAGCTCTCCATGCTGAGGAATGGCAAAGCAGCACAGCAGTCTGTCCCCGTCTGCCTGCTGCCGTGTTCCTAGTGCAGGGCAGAACAGGAGCATTCCAATGATTTGCTCTTTGTTTGTTCTCCAAACGGAGCAGCACACAGATACTCCCCGGAGCTTTGAAAGGGGAGGGGCGCATGCCTGCAGGGCAACAGAGATCAAAACACTGAGCAGAGCAAGCAGGGCAGGCATTGTGAGATACTGGCGAAAGCCAGTTCTGTCGACCAAACGATCAGCAGTGTCTACACTGGCTCTTTGTCCACAATAAAGGGAGGGGGAAAGATGAGTCTCTCTCGTAGGGGTGGAAGTTTGTCACCAAAACTGAGCATTTTTTGCGACAAAAGTAGTAGTGTGTACACTCTTGCTGTTTGTGTGTTTTGGTGACAAAACTTGTCAGTGTAGACAAGCCCTAAGAGAGAATTAAGATTGAAAAGGTGCTTACACCTACTACAGCTAACACCCAAACATTAAAACACCTGTTATATGCATTAAACTCTGAAAAATAGAAAGTCCTACTTAATTATTTCCCTTCTGTGCTAGGCCATTCCCCCGATCACCTCCCTAAGGGATAGGGGTCTCTTTTGGCAGTGATGTGGGGCAGCAAAGACTTGTTCCACAGGGACTTATCCATGCTCCTTCCAGTGCCCCATATGAGCACTTCCAAAGCTGTAGATGCATTTAAAAGTTTAGTACTGCTGATAGAAAATGCTGCTAGAAATCCTGTCATAAATGGTGCTCCTAAGATAGACAGCAGAACTCAATCAGCCTGATCAGACTAGAAGGGATTCCAGTTCTAGAAAAGAAAAATATCTGGTAACCATTTACCATTAGGGTGACCGGACGGGAGTGGGGGGTAATAGGAGCCTATACAAGAAAAAGACCCAAAAATCGGGACTGTCCCTATAAAATCGGGACATCTGGTCACCCTATTTGCCATCCTAGATCCTGACTTTGCCCCCAATTTGTGACGAATTGGACAGTAAGCAGTATGGAGAAATGAAATACACTCCTCCCATATCTGTACTTGGAAGGAACTGCTGGCTTATTTAGGGACCGTTCTGTTCAGTACTTTGTCCAAAGGATTCATCTGTGGGGGAACAAGGTCTAGCTTACAGTGTTTTATAAACATGTAAATGGATGACTGAGTTGAAGCCCTGCATACGTCAGTGGTGATCAATGCCATTTCTACTCAAGAAGGTGCCACAGAACAGGCTGTGTGAATCTTGATTCTTTCTGGTACAGGGATTTTGAATTAGATAAGCAAAGATCTGAAATCAAATATACCACTTAATCCATCTGGCAACAGATGACTTGTATGTTCTTCCTAAATTTCAGGGGAAGGTGTCTATATTGTTCAGGTTTTGTCTCCTCACCCTCTAATGTTGTGGGTCTGGGAGCTGGTGTTGAAAGAACAGCTGCTCATAGGGATTTGAATGTGAGGGGAAGATCTTCCATGGATTTAGGGGTACCTGCAGAGATGATACTCAGTGTCTAGACCACGCTGGAGAAAGTCCAGCAGTTTTGGAATACTGGGTTTTTGGTACTGTTTCTTCATTCTTTAGAAATGAAGGAGACTCATGCCCATAATTTAGCATGAGCTGGATAACGGAAGCCATGTGATTTATTACAAGTGTTGTTGTTACCTTGGATCCTAAATCCCTTCCTGTGTCTCATCTTGCTTACTAGCCATGTTGTCAAACTTCTGTGGGATGGAGTTGGGGTCCCGCAGAAGTCAAGGTATTTGCAAGGCTGTGAACTGTGGTCTCACCACACCAGCTATAGCATTTGTTATTTACAAAGCACTGTCAGGGTGCTCTGTGCTATACAAATCATGGAGGAGATAAATGGAAACATTTGGAAAAGATTCAAGTGCCATTTTAAAAAGTGATTTAGGCACTTAGGCTCCTAAGTCTCATTTAAAGTCAGTGGAATTTAGGTCAAGAACCTGAAAACGGAACAGTGCCTTAGATTGAGAATTTTTTGGCAGAGATTTTGGGTAACGTTTTGAAAAGCACTTAAGTCCCATTTTCAAAAAGCAACTTGACCTAAATTCCATTGACTGTCAATGAGACAGACCCTAAAGTACCTAAAATTATTTTTGAAAATGGGTCTAAGTGTTTTTCAAAATGGTATCCACAATCTCTGCCAAAGAATTCTCAATCTCAGACAGACAACAGATCAGGAAACACTGA
>NW_020706548.1:0-2142 GCF_002925995.2 Terrapene triunguis
CTCCCTCTGTCAACAGATCATGTCCACATTGGGGACATCATCGACAGAGTGAGCAATGCACCGTGGGTATGTATCCCACAGTGCAGTGTTGTGGGAAGGAAGAGCTGATCACTGCGCATCTTGGGCTTCTCTCCGAGTTCTCCCACAGCCCCCTCAGCTGCCGAGAGCAGCATCATGAGCAGCTCTGTGAGCTCTCCATGCTGAGGAATGGCAAAGCAGCACAGCAGTCTGTCCCCGTCTGCCTGCTGCCGTGTTCCTAGTGCAGGGCAGAACAGGAGCATTCCAATGATTTGCTCTTTGTTTGTTCTCCAAACGGAGCAGCACACAGATACTCCCCGGAGCTTTGAAAGGGGAGGGGCACATGCCTGCAGGGCAACAGAGATCAAAACACTGAGCAGAGCAAGCAGGGCAGGCATTGTGAGATACTGGCGAAAGCCAGTTCTGTCGACAAAACAATCAGCAGTGTCTACACTGGCTCTTTGTCCACAATAAAGGGAGGGGGAAAGATGAAAGTCTCTCGTAGGGGTGGAAGTTTGTCACCAAAACTGAGCATTTTTTGCAACAAAAGTTGTAGTGTGTACACTCTTGGTGTTTGTGTGTTTTGGTGACAAAACTTGTCAGTGTAGACAAGCCCTAAGAGAGAATTAAGATTGAAAAGGTGCTTACACCTACTACAGCTAACACCCAAACATTAAAACACCTGTTATATGCATTAAACTCTGAAAAATAGAAAGTCCTACTTAATTATTTCCTTTCTGTGCTAGGCCATTCCCCCGATCACCTCCCTAAGGGGTAGGGGGTCTCTTTTGGCAGTGATGTGGGGCAGCAAAGACTTGTTGCTCAGGGACTTATCCATGCTCCTTCCAGTGCCCCATATGAGCACTTCCAAAGCTGTAGATGCATTTAAAAGTTTAGTACTGCTGATAGAAAATGCTGCTAGAAATCCTGTCATAAATGGTGCTCCTAAGATAGACAGCAGAACTCACTCAATCAGCCTGATCAGACTAGAAGGGATTCCAGTTCTAGAAAAGAAAAATATCTGGTAACCATTTACCCCTAGATCCTGACTTTGCCCCCAATTTGTGACAAATTGGACAGTAAGCAGTATGGAGAAATGAAATACCCTCGTCCCATCTCTGTACTTGGAAGGAACTGCTGGCTTATTTAGGGACCGTTCTGTTCAGTACTTTGTCCAAAGGATTCATCTGTGGGGGAACAAGGTCTAGCTTACAGTGTTTTATAAACATGTAAATGGATGACTGAGTTGAAGCCCTCCATACGTCAGCGGTGATCAATGCCATTTCTACTCAAGAAGGTGCCACAGAACAGGCTGGGTGAACCTTGATTCTTTCTGGTACAGGGATTTTGAATTAGATAAGCAAAGATCTGAAATCAAATATACCACTTAATCAATCTGGCAACAGATGACTTGTATGTTCTTCCTAAATTTCAGGGGAAGATGCCTGAAGGTGTCTATATTGTTCAGGTTTTGTCTCCTCACCCTCTAATGCTGTGGGTCTGGGAGCTGGTGTTGAAAGAACAGCTGCTCATAGGGATTTGAATATGAGGGGAAGATCTTCCATGGATTTAGAGGTACCTGCAAAGATGATACTCAGTGTCTAGACCACGCTGGAGAAAGTCCAGCAGTTTTGGAATACTGGGTTTTTGGTACCGTTTCTTCATTCTTTAGAAATGAAGGAGACTCATGCCCATAATTTAGCATGAGCTGGATAATGGAAGCCATGTGATTTATTACAAGTGTTGTTGTTACCTTGGATCCTAAATCCCTTCCTGTGTCTCATCTTGCTTACTAGCCATGTTGTCAAACTTCTGTGGGCTGGAGTTGGGGTCCCGCAGAAGTCAAGGTATTTGCAAGGCTGTGAACTGTGGTCTCACCACACCAGCTATAGCATTTGTTATTTACAAAGCACTGTCAGGGTGCTCTGTGCTATACAAATCATGGAGGAGATAAATGGAAACATTTGGAAAAGATTCAAGTGCCATTTTAAAAAGTGATTTAGGCACTTAGACTCCTAAGTCTCATTTAAAGTCAGTGGAATTTAGGTCAAGACACCTGAAAACGGAGCAGTGCCTTAGATTGAGAATTTTTTGGCAGAAATTTTGGGTAACGTTTTGAAAAGC
>NW_020706550.1:0-6096 GCF_002925995.2 Terrapene triunguis
TTAGCCAGCCCCCCTGCACCAGAGGGCCTGGCCTCCTAAACTGCTTGTTTAGCCAGCCCCCCTGCACCAGAGGGCCTGGCCTCCTAAACTGCTTGTTTAGCCAGCCCCCCTGCACCAGAGGGCCTGGCCTCCTAAACTGCTTGTTTAGCCAGCCCCCCTGCACCAGAGGGCCTGGCCTCCTGAACTGTGTGTTTGCCCAGCCCCCCTGCACCAGAGGGCCTGGGCTCCTAAACCGAACTGCTTGGTTAGCCAGCCCCCCTGCACCAGAGGGCCTGGCCTCCTGAACTGTGTGTTTGCCCAGCCCCCCTGCACCAGAGGGCCTGGGCTCCTAAACCGAACTGCTTGGTTAGCCAGCCCCCCTGCACCAGAGGGCCTGGCCTCCAGAACTGTGTGTTCGCCCAGCCCCCCTGCACTAGAGGGCCTGGGCTGCTGCACCGCTTGTGGACTACTCAGCCCCGCACCGAAGGGACTGAGAGCTGAGTTAATAGACTGTTTATTGCGTGGACAGGGAGTCGGTGTGGCTCCCCTCCTGCCCTGGAGGGTCGAGCCCCGGCAGGAACCTTTTACACGTGGCGCCCAACGTGGGGCTTGGAGCCCCTGCCCCTGTGAGAAGGGGCTAGAGAGGGGGTGGCCGTTGCCCACCCCAGGTTCAACCGAAAATGGATATGGAGCGGTTGTTCCAGCTATTGACGGAGAGTCAGGAGCGGCAGCAGACGGCCCAGCGGCAGCAGCAGCAGCAACAACAGGCTGCTCAGCTAGTGCAGCAGCAGCAGCGAGATGCTGCCCGGCTCCAACTCCAACAGGAGCAGCACACGGCCCAACTGGAGCACCAGCAGCGGCTGGTACAGCAGTTGGGGACCCAGCTGCAGCAGCTGCTAGTTGCACCCCCTCACCCCGCGGCGGGACCGGAAGGGGGGACCGCGGGGATGCCACGTTTGTCTGCTGGCCTCCGTTTGACCAAGATGGGCCCGGATGATGACCCCGAGGCCTTCCTGGTTACTTTCGAGCGGGTGGCCCTAGTCGCCGGGTGGCCCAGAGACCAATGGGCTACCCTCCTGGCCCCTTATCTGACCGGGGCCGCCCAGGTGGCCTACCGCGGCTTGGCGGTAGAGGAAGCCCGGGACTACGACCAGGTGAAGGCCGCCATATTGGACGCCCTCGACGTCAGTCCCGAGACCTTCCGGCAACGGTTCCGGAGCCAGACGTACCCTCCGGGAGCCCGACCGCGATTGGTGGCCCAGACTCTCAAGGAGACCTGCCGGCGATGGCTACAGCCCGAGGTCCGGACGGCGGAGGAAGTGACGGAACAGGTGGTCCTGGAGCAGTTCATACACACTCTACCGTCCCGAGGCCGAGGCTGGGTCCTCCGCCACCGACCAGCGACGTTGGCCATGGCAGTGTCCTTGATGGAGGATTTCCTAGCCGCAGAAAATGCAGTGGGTCCCACCTTCCGCCGCCCCACCGCTGGCTCCGAACCAGCCCGCAGCGAAAGGAAGGGGAACACCACGAGCGAACCCCGACACCCCGAACACAAAGTTGACTCCCACCGTGAGCTCCGAGTCCGACAGACGGAGGCAGCCCCTCGGACCGGGCCACCGGCCCCGGGCCAGGGGCCCCCAAGGCCTCGGCGGAGCCCCCCCCGGAGCCCGAGCCGGGTAGGGCCCCGAGGCAGGCGGCCTGAGCTTGGTCCTTGTTTCAGATGTGGAAAGATGGGCCACCTCCAGCGAGATTGTCCGGAGATGGAGTGCAGCTATGGGCAAGTGTGGGCAGGCCAAAATCGAGCACGGCCAGCCCTGAATCCCAAGCTAACGGTCCAGGCGGCCGTTGGGGGGAGGACAACCCAGGCGTTGATTGACTCTGGCTGTGGACAGACTTTGGTCCGAAAGGAGCTGGTCCCGCAGAGCGATACCCGTCGGGGGTGGATCTACTTACAGTGCATTCATGGGGACGTCCGACCCTACCCCAGTGCCCGGGTTTCCCTGACTATCAGGGGGGTCACCCGAAATCTGGTGGTTGGGGTCGCTCCCCAGCTGGCGTATCCGGTGATCCTGGGTCGGGACTGGCCGGCCTTCGAGGAGGTCCTTCGTCCCACGCCGGCCCTGGAGGCCGATCGGGTGGGGCCCTCCTCAGAGACCACCGAAACGGACACGGCACCCGAGGTGAACGGGGCGGATGAAGCAGGGCAGCAGCCGGAGCCCGCCCCGCAACCCCGCTTCGACACCGACTTCTGTCGCGACCAAAGAGAAGACCCGACCCTCCGCCGCTTCTACGAGCAACTTGCAGCCGTAGACGGGAAGGTCACGGACCCCCAGCAAGCTAGTCAGTGGCCCCATTTCGAGTTGCGCCGGGACCGACTCTACCGCGTAGACCGTGATCCCCGCACCCGGGAACCACAGACTCAGCTGATGGTGCCCCTGTGTCACCGGCGGGCTGTAATGAAGCTAGCCCATGATGTGCCGGCCGCCGGACACTTGGGGCAGGAGAAGACCCTGGCCCGGATCCTGACGCGCTTCTTTTGGCCAGGAATCTATCCGGAGGTGAAGAAATATTGCGCCTCCTGCCCAGACTGTCAGTTGGCCGCTCCGCCCGGGGTACCCAAGGCGCCCCTGATCCCCATGCCATTGATGGAGACTCCTTTTGAACGAGTCGCTATGGACCTCGTAGGCCCGCTCCCAAAGAGCGCAGCGGGGTTCCGATACATTTTGGTGTTGGTGGACTATGCCTCCCGGTTCCCGGAGGCCATCCCTCTGCGGAGTATTACCGCTCGGACCATCGCGGGGGAACTCGTGAAGATCTTTGCACGAGTGGGGCTGCCTAGGGAGATCCTAACCGACCAGGGCACGAACTTTACCTCCCGGCTGTTGCAACAGGTCTGTGCCATCTTAGGCATCAAACAGCTTCGCACCTCCGTCTACCACCCGCAGACGGACGGGCTAGTAGAGCGGTTTAACCGCACTCTGAAAGGAATGTTGCGGAAGTTCCCAGCAGAGGACCTTCGCCACTGGGACCAGTTCCTGCCCCCCTTGTTGTTAGCCGTCCGGGAGGTTCCGCAAACTTCGACGAAGTTCTCCCCGTTTGAACTACTATATGGGCGCAGGCCGCGGGGCCTCCTAGACCTGATGCGCGAAACCTGGGAACAGTCGGCCTCCCCTGCCGAGGGCCTCTTAAAGTACGTCCTCCAGTTACGGGAGTATCTGACCCAGGCCGGAGCGCTAGCGCGTGAGAACCTGAGAGCGGCTCAGGAGCGGCAGGAGAGGAGTTATAACAAGGGCGCCGAAGACCGGGAATTTCAACCGGGGGACCGAGTCCTACTCCTCCTACCGTCCAGCGAGTCGAAACTGTTAGCCCGCTGGCAGGGGCCGTACGATGTTGTGCGCAAGGTGGGTCCGGTCACCTATGAGGTACGGCAGCCGGGTAAACGCAAGGGGACCCAACGGTACCATGTGAACCTGCTGAAGCGGTGGCATGACCGGGAGGGCCTCTTAATCAATCCGTACCCACCTGAGCCTGAACTGGGGCCCCGGGTGCCCTCCACCGACGACCACCCGGTACCCCTGCTAGGCGACTCACTTACCGAGGAGCAACAGAAACAGGCCAACTGTCTTCTGCAGGCCTTCAAGAAGACCTTCACGGCAGTGCCCGGCTCCACAACTTTGGTCAAGCACTCGATCCAGACGGACCCTGGGAAAGTGATCCGAGAAACAACCAGGCCTCTGCCGTATCGGATGCGCGACGAGGTCGAGGAGGAGGTAAGGGCCATGCTGGCTCTGGGAGTTATTGAACCGTCCCAGAGCGAGTGGCGGAGCCCGGTGGTCCTGGTGCCCAAGCCGGACGGCACCCGCCGCTTCTGCATTGATTTCCGGAGGGTAAACGCCGTCTCCCGCTTCGACGCCTACCCGATGCCACGCGTCGATGAGTTACTGGGCCGACTGGGGGAAGCCCAGTTTATTACCACTCTCGACCTCAGCAAGGGCTATTGGCAGATCCCCCTCGAAGAGGCTTCGAAGGAAAAAACCGCCTTTGCCACCTCGTCTGGGCTGTATCAGTTCACTAGAATGCCATTCGGTCTCCATGGAGCCCCCGCCACCTTCCAGAGATTGATGGACCATATCCTACAGTCCCACCAGGACTATGCAGCTGCCTACCTCGATGACGTGGTTATCTATAGTCGCCGTTGGGAGGACCATCTGCCCCGGGTCGCGGCGGTACTAAGGTCCCTGCGACAGGCGGGCCTAACCGCCAACCCCAAAAAGTGCCGTATTGCCTGGAGGGAGACCACCTACCTTGGCTATACGGTTGGAGGGGGATGTGTCAAACCCCTTATAGGGAAGATCCAAGCCCTTCTGGATTGTCCAACCCCGACGACCAAGCGACACGTTCGGCAGTTCCTGGGCCTCGTAGGCTACTACCGACGGTTTGTACCCCAGTTCGCGTCCATAGCGGCGCCCCTAACGGGGCTCCTGACTAAAGACCGCCCCCGGCAGGTACAATGGACACCCGAGTGTGAGGTCGCCTTTCGGACGCTTCAGAAGTGCCTCTGCCAGGAGCCGGTTCTATATAGTCCGGACTTTAAGCGCCCGTTTATCCTACAGACCGATGCCTCCGAGGTGGGGTTGGGGGCTGTCTTATCGCAAGAACTGAATGGAAAAGACCACCCCGTGGTATACCTCAGCAGGAAGCTGTTCCCCCGGGAGAGGAATTACGCGGTTGTCGAAAAAGAAGCCCTGGCCGTGAAGTGGGCCTGCGACGCTCTCCGCTTCTACCTCCTCGGGGCGCCGTTCACTTTGGTTACGGACCACGCCCCCCTCCGGTGGCTGATGCGGATGAAAGACAATAACCCCCGCATCATGCGTTGGTACCTGGCCTTGCAGCCCTATGCCTTTACTGTGCAGCATCGGGCTGGCAAGGACCATGCAAACGCGGACTTTCTATCCCGTCTAGGAGAAATGGAAGGACCTGGCCCCGGTACGCGGGAGCCGGTCTTGAGGGGGGGGGTGTGTAGTGAGTCGGTGTGGCTCCCCTCCTGCCCTGAGGAGGGAGCACTGGAGCAGACACCTGAGTGGGCGGAGCCACCGCCACCTGTCCCCGCCCCCCGGAAGTCAAGGGGCGGGACAGGAAGTATAAAGTCTGGCAGCCAGAGCTCAGTCAGGCGCCGGCCACCGCAGGGAGCAGACGTGCGGCCAAGAGCTCCCGACCAGGATACCTCTGAGGCCCGGGGATATTCGCCTAGCTGGCCGGAGCTGCCCCGGGCTCACTACGAGGAGGAGCCGCCGGAGCCCGTCCGTTCCCGTCATTGGGGGGAGCCCTTGGAACCCCCCCACAGCAACCCCGAAGGTGAGACCGCACCAGAACCCCTTCGGCCCTGCTGTTACCCGGAGGAACCACCCGGGGACAACTGGCCGGACTTCCCGACGGAGCTGCCGGACCTGCCACCAAGCCCCGGCCGGGAGGAGCCTATGCTGGTGGACTGGACCCTGCCCGGTGCCGCGGACGAGGTAGGCCCCGAGGGGGAAATCGGAAGTAGCCCGGGGGAAGCCGACCCCGGTCAGGCTGTCGAGACATGCGAACCCATGTCAGTGTGTTTCGGTCAGGATACCCCACTGACCGGCAGCGGCAGTAACCGCTGTTAGGGCCCCGGGCTGGAACGCAGTGGAGTGGGTGGGCCTGCGTTCCCCCCTGCCACCCCACACACGGGTGGCAGGCTTCCCCCTCACCCAGCGCTCTGGTCTCGCAGCCAGAGCTTACCCGGAGTGAGCATTGTTTAGCCAGCCCCCCTGCACCAGAGGGCCTGGCCTCCTAAACTGCTTGTTTAGCCAGCCCCCTGCACCAGAGGGCCTGGCCCCCAGAACTGTGTGTTCGCCCAGCCCCCCTGCACTAGAGGGCCTGGGCTCCTAAACCGAACTGCTTGGTTAGCCAGCCCCCCTGCACCAGAGGGCCTGGCCTCCTAAACTGCTTGTTTAGCCAGCCCCCCTGCACCAGAGGGCCTGGCCTCCTAAACTGCTTGTTTAGCCAGCCCCCCTGCACCAGAGGGCCTGGCCTCCTAAACTGCTTGTTTAGCCAGCCCCCCTGCACCAGAGGGCCTGGCCTCCTGAACTG
>NW_020706551.1:0-1629 GCF_002925995.2 Terrapene triunguis
ATAGGTGTCAGTCTGGTCTTTTGTGAAGCCAAAGTGCTGGGTACCAAGGTACTAGTAGACTCTGTTGGAACTGATTTAGAAGAGCTGGTCTTCTTCTCTCTGCTGCTCCAATCACCCAGTGATACCAATCTTCTAGAGCCAGAGTTAGTTTTGCTGGTGGTCACAGTACCTGAGGAACTTCAAGTTGGAGATTGGTAGGTGCTGAAGTCGGCGTCTGAATCAGAAATGGTCTCTTTGAGATAGACTCTCTACCCAGAGGACTTGAAGACTGCTTTCTAGAGTCTTTTTGAAAGGATTTCAGAGATTTCGTTGTGGCGACGACACAGGAAAGGAAATAGAACACCAGGTTTCTGGTAGCTAGAGCTTCAAAAGCCTCAAGCAAAAAGCCTCCAGGAAAACTTTTCCTGGGGTTTTTATTTCTCTCCTTACTTTGTTTACAACAGTTCTTAGTGGTTACATTCTTGCGCAAACAGAAGGCAGGCAGTATACATGCACATGAGATTACAAACCCATCTCTTGAGCTCGTGAACACCAGCTGCAAGGGTGATGTCAGGTTGCCAATAAGTTTCCCAAATACAGACGCTAGGACAAGGTCACTCCTGCCTCGTTGCCAAGGGAACAGTTTGCCGTTCTCGTGGGCAGACGATTCGGGAACAACACATTCCTACATTTCGTCTTCGATGCTCTAGGGGAGTGCTGCGCCGAGGAGGTCGAAGTGGTCGACCTAATCAGAAACAGTTGTTTGCAGGGGGTCCCCTACCCACGGTCAGAGGCTGATTGGAGTGACCTCTATTATGAGGAGACATAGTTTAAGTCTCCAGTTCTTTCTGGCCCTTGATTTTAATTGCAGACAGATATTACACTTTGGGGGAAAGTGTGACCTGTCAAGGCAGCGGACACACTGGGAGCATCTGTCACTGACCAGGAAAGCCTCTGGGAACAAAAGGCAGCATTTAAACCCAGGAGAACAGGGCATACCCTCCCAGAGTTTAAGTTCCTCTGAGAGGAAAAACAAAAGAAAAACAGGTGAAGGGACAATGGTCCTTATTCTAAAAGTATAAGTACACTTTTAAAAGATTTTTGTTGTTGTTTTAAAAACTATAACATTACTACAGATAAATAACACAAAGCGACTCTATGAATTAACACTAACTAGTAAGAATGAGAGAAAAATACAGTTGAAGTAAACTCAATTTGGATGCTGCTTAAGGCTCTGTCTAAGGGCAGTTCACCCACAGAGCTCTATATTGCCTTGGTGCAGGGCACGAGGCTGCAGGGGGCACATGCAAGGACCAAAGAGACCCTGCTAACTAAAATCTCCGATCTGAGGTGCATGGAGTATAAGCACACTGAGAATGGAGCACCTATAGGGACACTACTCAAAGAAGAACCAATGCTTACAAATATCTTGCTCTCTTAAACTAGACTGCCAGATCAGGACAGGGAAAAGGTGATGCAATGGGAGCAGAAACTAGTAGTCAAGATTGCCCTATGGGCACAACCAAGTGGCAATAAGGTGGAATGTGTTATCAGGTATGTAAGTATTTTGGGTCCATTTATCTCCCTTCCCACAAACACACAAACACACACACACACACACACACACACACACACACACACACACACACA
>NW_020706552.1:0-1263 GCF_002925995.2 Terrapene triunguis
ATAGGTGTCAGTCTGGTCTTTTGTGAAGCCAAAGTGCTGGGTACCAATGTACTAGTAGACTCTGTTGGAACTGATTTAGAAGAGCTGGTCTTCTTCTCTCTGCTGCTCCAATCACCCAGTGATACTAATCTTCTAGAGCCAGAGTTAGTTTTGCTGGTGGTCACAGTACCTGAGGAACTTCAAGTTGGAGATTGGTAGGTGCCGAAGTGAGCGTCTGAATCAGAAATGGTCTCTTTGAGATAGATTCTCTACCCAGAGGACTTGAAGACTGCTTTCTAGAGTCTTTTTGAAAGGATTTCAGAGATTTCGACTTCGATGCTCTAGAGGAGTGCTGCGCCGAGGAGGTCGAAGTGGTCGACCTAATCAGAAACAGTTGTTTGCAGGGGGTCCCCTACCCACGGTCAGAGGCTGATTGGAGTGAACTCTATTATGAGGAGACATAGTTTAAGTCCCCAGTTCTTTCTGGACCTTGATTTTAATTGCAGACAGATATTACACTTTGGGGGAAAGTGTGACCTGTCAAGGTAGCGGACACACTGGGAGCATCTGTCACTGACCAGGAAAGCCTCTGGGAAAAAAAGCAGCATTTAAACCCAGGAGAACAGGGCATACCCTCCCAGAATTTAAGTTCCCCTGAGGGGAAAAACAAAAGAAAAACAGGTGAAGGGACAATGGTCCTTATTCTAAAAGTATAAGTACATTTTTAAAAGATTTTTGTTGTTGTTTTAAAAACTATAACATTACTACAGATAAATAACACAAAGGGACTCTATGAATTAACACTAACTAGTAAGAATGAGAGAAAAATACAGTTGAAGTAAACTCAATTTGGATGCTGCTTAAGGCTCTGTCTAAGGGCAGTTCTCCCACACAGCTCTATATTGCCTTGGTGCAGGGCACGAGGCTGCAGGGGGCACATGCAAGGACCAAAGAGATCCTGCTAACTAAAATCTCCGATCTGAGGTGCATGGAGTGTAAGCACACTGAGAATGGAGCACCTATAGGGACACTACTCAAAGAAGAACTAATGCTTACAAATATCTTGCTCTCTTAAACTAGACTGCCAGATCAGGACAGGGAAAAGGTGATGCAATGGGAGCAGAAACTAGTAGTCAAGATTGCCCTATGGGCACAACCAAGTGGCAATAAGGTGGAATGTGTTATCAGATATGTAAGTATTTTGGGTCCATTTATCTCCCCTCCCACAAACACACAAACACACACACAGAGTCACTCGTCATTTCTTTCCATTTACCTATACTT
>NW_020706553.1:0-4345 GCF_002925995.2 Terrapene triunguis
GCTAGGCCCTACCGCCCGGTAGCCGAGGGCTGTGTTCCAGACTCCTGCCGTTAGGCCGCATCCCCTTGAGGAAAAGGGGACGTCCTAGACTTTGGCCGCTAGGCTATACTGCCCTGGACCAAAGGGCTATTTGACAGACGGTGGCGGATAGTCCACGCCGCTCGTAACCTTAGGGGCGTGGACCGTCACATTTGGTACCAGAAGAGGGGAACGCCCAGGACCTGCTAAGAGGTCCAATACCCGGAGTCTAGACGACGGAAACCCTCCCGCCATCTAAGATGGATGCTGAGAAACTTTTAAAGTGGTTGCTGGAGAACCAGCAAGAACAGGTGCCCCAACAGCGACAACAACAGGCACACCTGCTGCAACAGATGGCCAGCCAGCAGCAGCTACAGATGACCCAGCACCAGGAACAACAGCAGCAACTCCTTCGGGAGTTGGCCACCCAATACCAAGGACAACAAGAGCGCCTGGTCCAACAAGTAGCTACGGTAATGCGACCGCCAGGAGTTCCCGCCCCCAACACCACAGGCGTGGGTCCTGTGGAGTACCTGGGGGGACTGACTTGTTTGCCTCACAAAGATGGGACCAGGCGACGACCCTGAAGCATTCCTGGTTACATTTGAGCGGGTCACCACCGCTGCTCGGTGGCCCCCAGAACACTGGGCCACGATGTTGGCCCCCTATTTAACGGGACCGGCGCAGATGGCCTACCGTAACCTGGATTCCCGAGAGGCCTTGGACTACCCCCGGGTGAAAGCAGCCATTTTAGACCAGACCAGCATTAATCCCAAGATGTACCGCCAGCGCCTCCGTAAAGAACAGTACCCTCCTGGAGCTCGGCCTCAGGCCGTGGCCCAGCGGGTACGGGACCTCTGTTGGAGATGGCTGGAGCCTGAGGGCTTGACCGGGCCACAGGTAGCGGAAAGGGTGGCACTCAAACAGTTCACCCAGATCCTCCCAGAAGGAGGGAAAGCATGGGTACAGCGTCACCGACCGGCCACCCTGTCCGCGGCCGTGGACCTGATGGAGGATTACTTATCAGCTGAGGAAGCCCAGACTCACCCCCGTAGGTCCGGAAACCTGAGCCGGAGAGAAGGCCCAGACAGGGGAAGCCCTCGGGGAGTGGGGGCTCGGGAACCAGCCCCCCATATCCGACCCGCACCCACTAACCTTCACAATCCCGGACCCAGTCGGGAAGTCCCTCGGAGGCCGAGTCGAAGGGAACGGCAACCCCAAGGGGGACGAACCCCAACAAGGGAAGGCAACGGACCCTCGGAGGGCTGGAACCGCTGCTGGGAGTGCGGGCAAGAGGGACATTTTCAGCGGGAATGTCCTTTTATGGATTGTAACTATGGGCAAGTATGGATTGCCGGTCATAGAGCCCGGAAAAGGGGCCCAGGGAAATTGATGGTTCTGGTGCGGGTCGAGGGGATCCACACGAGGGCTCTCGTAGACTCAGGATGTAGTCAGACCCTCGTACGGGAGGGGTTGGTCCCGAACCTTAGACTGGCGGGGGATAAGATACACTTACAGTGTGTACATGGGGACATACGCCCTTATCCCACCGCCTGGGTGAGGATTGGGATAGGGCAGCGGGAGGATGTCCTCCACGTGGGCATAGCCCCCAGATTAGCCTACCCTGTAGTGCTGGGATGGGATTGGCCTGAGTTTAGGGAGGTCCTCCAACAGTATCAACAGTCAGCTCCACAAATCGAAGGAGCTACGTCTCCAGGAAAGGAACTCCTCGGACACACGCCAGAGACAGACCCCGGGGAGGGGATGTCTACAGCGGGGCAGACGCCCGCCAAAGCCCAACATCAACCCATGGAAGAGACTCAGAGGGAGTTGGAACGAGATATTGACTTTGTGAGGGAGCAGAGAGAGGACCCAACGCTGAGTCGGGCTGGGGAGCAGGCCGGTGGTCGGCGTACCCTTTGAACGTATCGGAATGGATTTAGTGGGACCCTTAGAAAGAAGCAAGACAGGGAATCTATTTGTTTTAGTAATCGTGAACTACGTGACCCGGTACCCCGAGGCTGTTCCCCTCCAAGCGGCCACGGCACCGGTGATTGCCGCCGAACTCGTGAAGGTCTTCGCTAGGGTCGGGATACCCGCGGAGATCCTGACGGATCAGGGTACTAACGTATCCTCGAAATTGATAGCAGAATTGTGCCGCCTCCTGAATATACGGACGCTCCGAACGTCAGTTTACCATCCACAGACAGACGGGCTGGTGGAGCGTTTTAATGGTACCCTGAAGTCCATGCTGCGGAAGTTCGTAGAGGAAGACCCCAGCCATTGGGATACATTATTGCCAGCCCTGCTGTTTGCCATAAGAGAAGTACCCCAAGCGTCAACCGGGTTCTCGCCCTTCGAACGTCTGTACAGCAGGCAGCCCCAAGGGATCCTGGACCTCTTAAGGGAAGACTTGGAGACTCAGGAGACTCGCGTGCTTGGAACCACCCAGTATGTGCTACGTCTGCGAGAATGGCTCCAAACCTTGGGGGTTTTTGCCCGGGAGCATCTGCGACAGGCCCAAGAGACGCAGGTTCGACTATATAACAGAGGGGCTAAGGCACGTAGCTTTAACCCCGGGGACCGGGTGTTACTCTTGTTACCCTCGGCTGAATCAAAGCTCCTGGCCAAGTGGCAGGGACCATACGAGGTGATCCGACGGGTCGGACCCGTAGATTATGAAGTCCGGTTACCGGGACGACGTAGGGGCACCCGGACTTGCCATGTGAATCTCTTAAAGGCCTGGAAGGTTAGGGAATCCTTGTTCATCACCTTCTCGCCCCCAGACCCAGAATTGGGACCTCTAGCAGGGGAACCCTTAAACCACAAGCCAGCGACACTCGGGGCCGGCCTTACCCAGGCACAGCGAGACCAAATATCGCAGCTTGTAAAGGACTTCCCCGATGTGCTGTCAACCCACCCGGGACAAACCAACCTGATGAGCCAACATATCGCGATGACGCCGGGCCAGAAGGTGAGAGAGAACCATCGTCCCATACCCCGGAAGATGTGGGCCACAGTGCGACAGGAGTTGGACACAATGCTTGAAATGGGTGTAGTCGAGGAGTCGAAGAGTGAATGGCGCAGCCCCATTGTTCTGGTCCCGAAACCCGACGGGACCACTCTATTCTGTATCGATTTCCGGAAGGTTAATGCCATCTCTAGGTTTGACGCGTACCCAATGCCCCGGGTGGAAGAACTCCTAGAACGACTTGGGGGAGCGAGGTATTTGTCGACCCTAGATTTAACCAAACGATACTGGCAAATCCCCCTTACACCCAATTCCCGAGAAAAAACGGCCTTCCCAACACCCTTCGGCCTCTTCCACTTTGTAACCATGCCATTCGGGTTACACGGCGCTGCAGCAACGTTTCAGCGGCTGATGAATAAGCTCTTGTTGCCTCACGATCAATATGCAGCGGCATATATAGATGACATTGTGATCTACAGTCGCAGCTGGAAAGACCACCTTCGCCACCTCAGGGGAGTCCTCCAGGCCCTCCGAGCAGCTGGGCTCACGGCCAATCCGGCGAAATGCCATCTCGGCCAGGAAGAGGTGACCTACCTTGGGTATGTCGTAGGGGGAGGGAAGTTGCGTCCCCAAATCAATAAGGTACAAGCCCTTATGGACACAGCTACGCCCACGACGAAGAAACAGGTACACCAGTTCTTGGGACTAGCCGGGTACTATCGTCGCTTTGTACCAGACTTTGCGTCCATAGCTGCACCTCTATTGGACCTGACAAAAAACTCCCAGCCACAACAGGTACAATGGTCCGACCTGTGTGACAAGGCCTTCAGGATGCTGAAAGACTGACTCATGCAGGAGCCGGTCTTGCGACACCCCGATTTTTCAAAGGAGTTCATACTCCAAACAAATGCGTCAGAGGTAGGCTTAGGAGCGGTCCTCTCCCAGGAATGGGAGGGGGAGGAACACCCAGTACTGTATCTAAGCCGAAAACTACTCCCTCGAGAACAACACTACGCAACAATCGAGAGAGGCCCTGGCGGCGAAATGGGCCATTGATGCCCTGCGCTATTATTTACTGGGGAATACCTTCAAATTGATCACCGACCATGCCCCCCTCAGATGGCTACACAGCATGAAGGATGCAAACCCCCGAATTATGCGCTGGTACCTGTCCCTCCAACCATACGACTTCCGCGTGTTTCATCGTCCGGGTAAGGCGCATGCTAACGCGGATTTCTTTTCTAGACAGGGAAAGGAGGATGGGAAGACAGACCAGCCCCGGGGACGGTCCTTCTTAAGGGGGAGGGTGTGTGGCGGGGCCAGGCTACCCCGCCTTAGCCCGGAAGGAGTTAAGCC
>NW_020706554.1:0-5134 GCF_002925995.2 Terrapene triunguis
AGGCTATGTCTACACTACAGAATTAGGTCGGATTTATAGAAGCCGGTTTTATAGAAACCGGTTGTATGCAGCCGATTGTGTGTGTCCCCACCTAAAATGCTCTAAGTGCATGAAGTCGGCGGACCGCGTCCACAGTACCGAGGCTAGCGTCGACTTCCGGCGCATTGCACTATGGTACCTATCCCACAGTTCCCGGAGTCTCCGGCGCCCATTGGAATTATGGGTTGAGATCGCAATGCCCGGATGATGCAAAGCAGTGCCGCGAGGGGTTCTGGGTACATTGCGTCAGGCCCCTCCCCCGCCGTCACAGCAACGGCAGACAGTAGATTCGCGCCTTTTTACCTGGGTTACCTGTGCAGACAACATACCACGCCAAGCATTGAGCCCGCTCAGCTCAGCTCACCGTCACCATATCTCTTCCGGGTGCCGGCAAACGTGGGACTGCATTGCTAAACAGCAGCAGCAGCTTACTGCCTTTTGGCGGTAGACGGTGCAGCATGACTGGTAGCCTTCATTGGCGATCTGGGTGCAGGCAGCTGTGGGGCTGGCAGCCGTGGTGCTGCATTGCACCAGCCCCTTGCCTTTTGGTAGAAGATGGTTTATTACGACTGGTAACCGTCGTCATCGTACTGCAGTGGCTGTCGATCATGGGCACCCGGGCAGACAATGATGGTTATCAGTCGTAGTATGCTATTTTCTGCCAAGTGCCCAGTATTGTCTGCTAAGCACCCAGAAGAGGCTGATGGCGATCTGGGTGCTGGCAGACATGGGGCTGGCAGACGTGGGGCTAGATTGCTACACAGCAGCAACCCCTTGCCTTTTGGGCAGAAGATAGTATATTACGACTGGTATCCATCGTTGTCATACTGCAGTGGGCATCATATTGTGCAGTAGACCTGAAGGCTTACTGCCAAGCGCCCAGTATTTGCTGCCAAGCACCCAGAAAATGCCAAGGGCTATCAGTCATGCTGCGCCGTCGTCTTAAGATGTAAAAAATAGATTTATTCTCCATTCATTTGCTTCCCCCCTCCCTCCTGCTAAACCCAGGCTTTTGAGTTCAATCTTTGGGGGGGGGGCATTCTGTGTGACAGTTGTTTGTGTTTCTCCCTGATGCAAACCCACCTTTCTTGATTTTAATTCCCTGTACCTGTACGCGGTGTCACTCGCCCCTCCCTCCCTCTCTCCCTCCCTCCCTTCTTCCCCTGGTCCGTCAGATACTACTTTCGCGCCTTTTTTCAGACCAGACGCCATAGCCAGCACTGGGATCATGGAGCCCGCTCAGATCACCGCGGCAATTCTGAGCACTATGAACACCACGCGCATTGTCCTGGAAAACATGCAGAGCCTCCTGGACATGCCAAAGCCAAACCAGGACCAGCTGAGGAGGAGGCGATTGCAGCGCGGCGACGATAGTGATGAGGAAATTGACATGGACCTCTCACAAGGCACAGGCCCCAGCAATGTGGAAATCTTGGTGTTACTGGGGCAGGTTCATGCCGTGGACCGCCGATTCTGGGCCCGGGAAACAAGCACAGAGTGGTGGGACCGCATCGTGTTGCAGGTCTGGGACGATGCCCAGTGGCTGCGAAACTTTCGCATGCGTAAGGGCACTTTCATGGAACTTTGTGACTTGCTTTCCCCTGCCCTGAAGCGCCAGAATACCAGGATGAGAGCAGCCCTCACAGTTGAGAAGCGAGTGGCGATAGCCCTGTGGAAGCTTGCAACGCCAGACAGCTACCGGTCAGTTGGGAATCAATTTGGAGTGGGCAAATCTACTGTGGGGGCTGCTGTGATCCAAGTTGCCAGGGCAATGAGAGACCTGGTGATATCAAGGGTAGTGACTCTGGGAAACGTGCAGACCATAGTGGATGGCTTTGCTGCAATGGGATTCCCAAACTGTGGTGGGGCCATAGACGGAACCCATATCCCTATCTTGGCACCGGCGCACCAAGCCGCCGACTACATAAACCGCAAGGGGTACTTTTCAATGCTGCTGCAAGCCCTGGTGGATCACAAGGGACGTTTCACCGACATCAACGTGGGCTGGCCGGGAAGGGTACATGATGCTCGCGTCTTCAGGCAGTCTCTTCTGTTTCGAAAGCTGGAGGAAGGGACTTTCTTCCCGGACCAGAAAATAACCATTGGGGATGTTGAAATGCCTATCGTGATCCTTGGGGACCCAGCCTACCCCTTAATGCCATGGCTCATGAAGCCATACACAGGCAGCCTGGACAGCAGTCAGGACCTGTTCAACTACAGGCTGAGCAAGTGCCGAATGGTGGTGGAATGTGCATTTGGCCGTTTAAAAGCGCGCTGGCGCAGCTTACTGACTCGCTCAGACCTTAACGAAAAGAATCTCCCCATTGTTATTGCTACTTGCTGTGCGCTCCACAATATATGTGAAAGTAAGGGGGAGACATTTATGGCGGGGTGGGAGGTTGAGGCAAATCGCCTGGCCGCTGATTACGCGCAGCCAGACACCAGGGCGGTTAGAGGAGCACAGCAGGGCGCGGTGCGCATCAGAGAAGCGTTGAAAACCAGTTTTGTGACTGGCCAGGCTACGGAGTGAAACTTCTGTTTGTTGCTCCTTGATGAACCCTCTGCCCCTCCCCCACCACCCTGTTAACTCTACTTCCCTGCAAACCAACCACCCCACCCTCCCCCACTACCCTCCCCCCTTCGAGCACCACTTGCAGAGGCAATAAAGTCATTGTTGCTTCACATTCATGCATTCTTTATTAATTCAGCACACAACTAGGGGGATAATTGGAAAGGTAGCCCGGGATGGGTGGGGGAGGAGGGAAGGAAAAGGACACACTCCAATTTAAAACTTTAAAACTTATTGCTATGGAAATCATCTAGGGTGGAGTGAGTGGGTGGCCGAAGGCCCCCCCCACCGTGTTCTTGGGCGTCTGGGTGAGGAGGCAATGGGACTTGGGGAGGAGGGCTGCTGGTTACAGAGGGGCTGTAGCGGCGTTCTCTGCTCCTGCTGCCTTTCCTGCAGCTCAACCATACGCAGGAGCATATCACTTTGATGCTCCAGCAGCCGGAGCATCGACTCTTGCTTTCTGATTACAAGTTGACGCCACCTCTCCTCTTCAGCCCGCGTTTCAGCACGCAACTTCTCCTCTTCAGCACGCCACCTCTCCTCTCGCTCATATTGGGCTTTTTTAAAATCAGTCATTGACTGCCTCCACGCATTCAGCTGTGCTCTGTCAGCGTGGGAGGCAGTCTGAAGTTCAGTAAACATTTCGTCACGCGTCCTTCGCTTCCTTCTTTGAATATTCACTAGCCTCTGCGAAGGAGTAAGATTTGCAGCTGGTGGAGAAGGGAGAGGTTGTTAAAAAAGATACATTTTAGAGAACAATGGGTAGACTCTTTCACGTTAGATTTTGCTGTTCACAACATCACACAGCACATGTGCTTTCGTTACAAGGTCGCATTTTTCCTCTTATATTGAGAGTCTCCTGGTTTGGTGTGAGAGATCACTCACGCAGTGCCAGGACACAGATTTCAGCTTGCAGGCAGCCATGGTAAGACATATAGTCTTTGGGCTTTTTTAACCTTCTTAACATGTGGGGATGGTTTCAAACAGTTCTGCCCTCATTTCCCATACCAAGCACCCGTGCCATTTAAAATGGGTTTGCAATGTAAAAGGAGGGGCTGCGATTTCAGGTTTAACATGCAGCACAAACCCAACTAACTCCCCTCCCCCTCACACCCAATTCTCTGGGATGGTCACTTCACCCCTCCCCCCCACCGCGTGGTTAACAGCGGGGAATATTTCTGTTCAGCAGACCAGGAAGGGGCACCTCTGAATGTCCCCTTAATAAAATTGCCCCATTTTAACCAGGTGACCGTGAATGATATCACTCTCCTGAGGATAACAAAGAGCGATAAGGAATGGATGTTGTCTGCATGCCAGCAAACACCGGGACCATACGCTGCCATGCTTTGTTATGCAATGATTCCAGACTACGTGCTACTGGCCTGGCGTGGTAAAGTGTCCTACCATGGCGGACGGGATAAGGCAGCCCTCCCCAGAAACCTTTTGCAAAGGCTTTGGGAGTACATGAAGGAGAGCTTTCTGGAGATGTCCCTGGAGGATTTCCGCTCCATCCCCATACACGTTAACAGACTTTTCCAGTAGCTGTACTGGCCGCGATTGCCAGGGCAAATTAATCATTAATCATTAAACACGCTTGTTTTTAAGCCATGTGTAATATTTACAAAGGTACACTCACCAGAGGTCCCCTGTGTGCCCTCAGGGTCTTGGGTCAGTTCGGGGGTTACTGTTTCCAGGTCCAGGGTGACAAACATATCCTGGCTGTTGGGGTAACTGGTTTCTCCGCTTCCTTGCTGCTGTGAGCTATCTATGTTCTCTCCATCCTCATCTTCCTCGTCCGCCGAACCCGCTTCCCCGTTTGCAGAGAGGGACTCATAGAACACGCTTGGGCTAGTGGTGGCTGCACGCCCTAGAATGGCATGCAGCTCCGCGTAGTAGCGGCATGTTTGCGGCTCTGCCCCGGACCTTCCGTTTGCGTCTCTGACTTTGTGGTAGGCTTGCCTTAGCTCCTTAATTTTCACGCGGCACTGCCGCGCGTCCCTGTTATGGCCTCTGTCCTTCATGGCCTTGGAGATCTTTTCTAATGTTTTGCCGTTTCTTTTACTGTTTCGGAGTTCGGCGAGCACTGCTTCATCTCCCCAGATGGCAATCAGATCCTGTACCTCCCGTTCGGTCCAGGCTGGAGCTCTTCTGCGATCCTGGGACTGGGACTGGGACTCCATCACGGTTACCTGTGCTGATGGGCTCTGCATGGTCACCTGTGCTCTCCACGCTGAGCAAACAGGAAATGAAATTCAAACGTTCGCGGGGCTTTTCCTGTCTACCTGGCCAGTGCATCTGAGATGAGAGTGCTGTCCAGAGCGGTCACAATGAAGCACTGTGGGATAGCTCCCGGAGGCCAGTAATGTCGAATTCCGTCCACACTAGCCCAATTCCGACCCCCTAAGGTCGATTTTATCGCTAATCCCCTTGTCGAGGTGGTGTTAGGAAACCGGTTTAAAGGGCCCTTTAAGTCGACAGAAAGGGCTTCGTAGTGTAAACGTGTCCAGGCTTAAGTCGATTTAACGC
>NW_020706555.1:0-5498 GCF_002925995.2 Terrapene triunguis
AAGGGCTTCGTAGTGTAAACGTGTCCAGGCTTAAGTCGATTTAACGCGGCTAAAGTCGACCTAAACTCGTAGTGTAGACCAGGCCTATTTTAGTTCTAAATCTCATCCAAAAGACAGCACTTCCCCACACCCCTTTGGGGCATCAGTTCAGTACTGGCTTAAAGGGAAGCACCATCTCCACAATCACAAACACCACTGCAATTTTCCTCGCAGGTCTCCCATTCAAGCACTGAGCCAGCTGAACCCATCTGAACTGAGAGCTGATGAGCCCACAGCCCAAGGTCATATGGCTGGATATGTAAGGAGTATCCTTTAGAAGCACAGATCTTTCTTTCTTTAATGGGAGGAATCCATGAAGGTGGCACCAGGCATGTACACTGCTCTCTAAGTGGGCCAGGGGCAGAGATGCTCAAGCTTAGCATTCCCTAGGAAGGGGCACTGGCACTTGCCCCGCTCTCTAACCTGGAAGGTACCAGCGAAAGGATTCACCATTCCCTGGGAATGCTGGTAGCACGGAGATCAGCTCTCTAACAAAGCATGGGCAGGAGACACTAAGGCCTAGCTTTCCCAGTGAGGGGACATGGCACCTAAACCTTTCCAATAGGGAACTTAGCCACCTGTAAAACCAGCTCCTCTAGAAATACCATCATTCCAGTACCTGAAGCCCAGCTGCCTGCAGACCACCTGGGCACTGAGAGCCGTCCAGCCGTCATCACACACCGTGCCCCAGTCTCCCCTGTAATAAACCTCCACTCTCCCTTCGCTGGGGGTGCGGCCTCCTGCCAGCCTGACCGTGCCCTCTGCAGGGGACGGGAGAGGAAAAGGCAAGCAATTAGTAAAAGGAGAAAGGAACCAATCCCCAGCCCCTCCTCTGCTGATGGCTGTGTGCAGTCTGAGAGCGGGAAGAGAGAGCAAGTGCATGTTAGACTCAGCAGAGGAACACCCTATTGCTTTGCAGAAAGGCCTCGCAGACGCGCTCGCCCACAAGGCACAGGCTAGGACTCCCCTTGGCCTCTGCTGCACCCATGCAAAACAGTGGAAAGGCTACATTGTCTGGCTCTGAGTTGCTCCTGCCTCTGCCCCACTCTCCACCCAGCGGGAAAGAGGTGCCTGCACTGGAGGGAGGACAGACTATATGTTGAGAGGATTGTGGAATACAGGGGTGGGACAGGATGCACAGGGGGAGGTGGGGTGGATCTGTACCTGTGAAGGGGTCACAGGACACTCCCGCATCCTCAATGTGATCACAGTTTTGCTGTCCCCAGTTATTCTTCTTGCACTGGTCCAGTGACAGCTCGTTCCCTGAGCACTCCACTTCATCCAGCAGGATTGGGCCAGAGCCCTGCCCGTAGTGAGCCCATGACAAGGCCTTTGGAGTCCCACTACAGAGGACACAGACACACACAGAGGGAGGGAAGATACACCTCCCCCCGCCCCCACCCTCACCTACAGTGGGACACAAAATCTTGTGCATAGGGATGCTACCTTTGTTGGGGCCCTAGTTACAGCAAGGGGGCTGGCAGTCCGGGATTCTCCAGCTAATTCCACAGCTCATCTGCATTTCAGTCACAGTGACCTGCCCATTCACTAGCCCAATGTGAAACCTCAGTATCTCAAAGGCAGGTTTTGCAATTGGTACATGACAGTAAATAAGTAAAATCCATTTATTCATGTCTGAACATTGGTGACATGATTACATCATATCCTGGCAATTTGCTGGCAACGTGGATGACCCAGAAACATGGCAGATCAAGGAGACAATGACATTTCAACAGCAGGGATGGGCAAAACTCAAACACCCAGGGCCAAGATTTTCAAAAATCAAATCTAGAGTTAGGCTCCGAAGTCCCTATTTAGGCACCTCTCTAAGTGACCTGAGTTTCAGGGGTGCTGAGCACCTAGCAGCTCCCATAAAAGCACCGAAAAGTCTAGAGGAAGGTGAATAGGAGCTGCCTCTACTTCTCGTGTGGCACAAGAACAAAGGGACAGTCAGTGAAACTGAAAGGCAATCCAATTAAAACTGATCAAAGGCAATATGCACCATTCACATGTGGCAGGTGGAGCGCATTGCTGCAAGGTATTACTGAGGCTAAGTGATTGGAAGGATTCATCAAAGGACTAGACATTTACATGGATGACAAGAATATCCTCCCTCTGACACAGCTGCTGCTGGCCACTGTGGGAGATGGGACCCTGAGCTGGATGGACCATGCGTCTGATCTACCCTGGCAATTCTTACGTCCCAAAGTCTCCCCGAACCCCATCACCAGCCAGAAGGGGACTTACCTGAACCCCAGTTGCTTGCAAACCACCTCGGCATCCCGGTCGTCCCATTGGTCATCACAGATGGTGCCCCACCTGCCGTCGTGGTAGACCTCCACTCGCCCCTCAAAGCTCTCCTTTCCCCCAGCCAGCCGCAGCGGGGCCCCGGCACCTGCTCTTCAGAAAAGGGAGCAAGCAGAAGAGAGAGAGTGCATCTGATGGCTGGGGATGCAGACCCATTACAGGGCTTCAGGATGCACCAGCACCTGCCCTGGCCTCTCCCAGCCACCTCTGAACACTAGTGACTGTGCTGTTAGCCCTCCCCTAGTGGTGGTGGGGGGGGCTGTTTGCCAAGAGATGGCTCACCAAAGGCGAGCCAAGGCACAGATGTTCAAGGGACGTTGATGAGCAGGGGCTATGCTCCCTTGGGCAGAGGCCTGGCTCAGGGAACCCCTACCGAGGGCGAGGGGCTGCTCACTGTTGACATTTTCCATTGTTTTATGAACAGATTGTGGGAGAAGTGGAGCAGCTCCCTTCTGCCCCCACATGCCTCCCCTCTGGATGCTCAGGGCTGGGAGGGGCTGGTTGTTCCTCAGCTGGAAACCGGAGCCCATTTTTACAGCAGTAAGTAGCCCAAGCCAAGCCTGCATCATCTTGTCCATCGCCGCAACTTTACCAGCTGGGATTTTATATCCTGGTGGCAACGCTGTGAATTGGGTCACTTGGCCCTGAGAGACGGGGGTCCCCTCCACATGTTCTCTCCCAGCTCTCTTCCCTGGGGATTTACCTGCAGGAGGAACGCACTCTGCTGCTGCGATTCCCTGGTTACAGGCTCTGGACGCAGCTTCCTGGTAGCCACACTGCAGCAGGGCCTTCTCATCCCCATGGCAGTTTGCCGACTGCAGATGGAGTGGAACTGGGCCCAAGGCAGCATGGCTGTTCTTCCCAGCTGTGCCTATCTCACTGAGCAAAGAGAGGAGAGCACAAGGACAATACTAGCATCTCTGGCACTGTCTGAGTCACCATCCCCCCTCACTGTCACTCCCACATTTTAATGTGGTGCCTGTAACCTGAACTTAAATCGGACCCCAGCCACGATGTACTGTATACGCACCAAGCGCAAAGAGGCAGGCATGCACCCAGGGCTGCCACCTGAAACCAAGTGGCAAGCCACCAATGGGCACAGAGGCCTTCCCCATTCCCAGCAGCTGCTGCAGAAGACATAAGGATGTCATGCAGAGAGGATCATGTCTCAAAGGCAGAAAGTAGTGAGAGCAGGTGGGTCTAAAAGGATCTGCTCGTCATGCTAGCGATAAAGAACGAGGCACAGAAACAAAGAGCGGGGAGAGGAGCAGGGCTGATTCTCTGCAGCATGGGTTCGCAAGGAGGCATATGATGACCCATCCTCCCACTTTGGACAGATGAGTCCTGAAACTTCTTCTATTTGTAATGTGGGGCCCGGGCTGGAAGAGGATTCAAATCACTGCTCTTAAGGAAGGCTTGGCAAGCGGCTTCTCCAGGGGACACTGGCAGCTCTGTAGGACCGTGTTACAGGACCCTGACTGGTTTTGCTCTTTGTGGAGTTTGTCAGCTGTAGGCTGTCTTAAAGTGCAGCTGTGCTCATTTCCACTGGCCTCAGTTATCATAAACGCAAGGCTGGGGGTAAGTCATGGGCCTTCCTTTTATTTTCATGTTCATGTGGATGTTAGTGACTCCTGAATGACCCTCTTCTTTTCCTTCCTTCCTTCCTTCCTTCAGGTAGAAGCCCTGCCCCCAACTCAGGTACATCACCAGGGGGTGGGGCCAGCTGCTTGAAGGGAGGGCAGCAATCCCTGAGATGGGGCAAGCTCAGGAGGAGACAGGAGCATGTTTCTCCTCCCCCTGGAGAATCTGGGGCAGTGCTGAAACACCACCCTGAATGCTCGGCAGGCATTGAGCCCCCTTCATAAGGCGAGAACCCCCTGCCCCCTTCCAAATCAGGGGCAGCTCAGCAGACTGACTGTTGAGACCCCAGTGCTAAGCATGAGCTCCTGGCTCTTCCCACAGAACTGGTGGCACTGTGTCGGCACTCCCCTTCTGGGGGCCCTTTGAGCTTTTCACTGGGTTCCCCAAGGTGATGAACGCTGCTTTGCCAGGTCACTAGCCAGCACCACTCCCAGGGGATACAAAATTCAGTAGAAACCTTCTAGGCCAAGGCCAAAACTGTCCTGCCACACAGGCAGCCTTTGTGCCAAGTTGCTCCTTTTTCAGGAAGGCTGCAGGTTCCAGAGAGAGGGGCCAGGCCTCCCTGGCAGGAAGAGGAGTCAGTCTCTCGCCTGCTGCGGGAGCAGAGCCAATGGGATTTTCACCATTATTTCATGTTGTAAGGCAGGTGGGGGGTGCCAGTGTGAATTAGCAAAGCTCCTTCCTTCTCCTGCTCCGGTGGGAGGGGAAAGGGATGGGGCTTGGGACGGAATCTCTCAGAGAAAGTCACTGAGCTTTGATAGTCTAGACTCTCTTCTTGCCAGTGGTGATTGGGAGTCTGGATAGGGGATGGGCCATGGCCACAGAAGGAAAACAGCAGTGTACATTCAGCACTTCTAACTGGGAGACCAGGGGACAGAGCAAATTCAGACACCAAGGAGACAGAGACTGTTCTTTGCGGGTGATCCCTGGAATCTGCCTCTGAAGTTCCTACCTGACTCCCAGCTGCCTGCAGACCACACTGGCATCCCAGTCTGTCCAACGGTCAGCACAGATGGTGCCCCAGAGTCCGCTGAAGTACAGCTCCACCCTGCCGCCTTCAGACAGCCGCACAGCACCTTCCGAAAGAAAGACTCTGATGCCAAAGTGCTCCCTGCTGCATTCTCAGCAGCCATGCATGCTGCTCAGGCCCTGTGCGAGGTGGCTCTGGAAACGGGCTGGACACCCTGATTTCCCATGCTGCGGCTGAGCTGCAGCCAGCCTCTCTCACCCCCATTTGCCAGGGCTATTACTCAGGCAGTGCTGTATGAGAAGCACCACACCGGCACCTTCCCCACTTCAGTGACAGCTGTTTGGGAGGCTGGCCTTTGCCACCTTCTTTTGAGAGCCAGGGCTGTACAATGGATAGAGCAGGAGACTGAGGAGCCCAGAGACCTGGGATCTGCCTTCAGCGCCATGCCTCAGTTTCCCCATCTGTGAAATAGGGATAACTCCACTTATCCATCTTTGTAATCAGCTGTGAGGTATACGAATGTAAAGGGCTTTAGGTATTA
>NW_020706556.1:0-970 GCF_002925995.2 Terrapene triunguis
ATCCCTGCCCACCCATCCTACAACCAACCATCCCAACAACCCATCCAACTACCCATCCCCTCTCCCATCCATTCCCACCTATCCATCCGACCAACCACAGAACCATCCCTGCCCACCTGTCCTACAACCAACCATCCATCACCCCATCCAACCACCTATGCACCCAAACATCCCTGCCCACCCTTCTCATCCAGCTCCCCTCCAACCACCGACCCACCCATCCATACCTCCCCAAACACCCACCCATCCAAGCACCTATCCATCCCCCATCCATCCCTGTCCACCCATCCATCCTTCCAACCCCCACCCACACATCCCTTCCCAACCACCTATTTATGCACCCACCCACCCAACCCCATCCACTCATCCATCCATCCATCCATCCATCCACCCAACCATCCCTACCCCCTCACCTATTTATAAATCTGTTCTGACCAAGCCCACGAGACAATGAACAGAGACTGAATTCCTTGTAAATATTTAGTTTGTTAGAAGATAAAGGAACTGCAGGCGGATGGTGAACGTGTGAACAGCCGGTCACCTGTACGGGGATCGGTTCCCAGGAACTAAGGAACTGACCACAGAGTATGCAAAGGGATGTAGAACAGAGAGCACGTGTGGTGTCTGTGTGAGGATGTGTTTACCAGCTGGTGAATGAATTGGTATTTTGGGTGTGTGGTTGTAACAAATCTTTCATTTTGTTTACATAGTCCCCATTACTCCTACCAATATGACTCTTAAGATTCCTAAATTTAACTCTATGTGTTTCAGAGGTAATCTGAAAACTTCACAGAACAGTATCTTTAAATTTACAACAGTCGAAAGCATCTTCGATGGGCATTCCAGTGAATACATTTCGAGCTTTACCAGTTAATTTCGCAATCAGGGTAGGCAGGGCCGGCTCTAACTTTTTTGCCGCCCCAGGCAAAAAAAAAAGAGCGCCGCCCCACCGTAACACCCCCCCCCCCCC
>NW_020706556.1:1070-3427 GCF_002925995.2 Terrapene triunguis
CCCCCGCCCCCCCCAGTGCCCCACCGCGCCGGGCCGCCGAAACCCCCGTCCCCCCCCCAGCGCCGGGCCAGGTCGCCGAAACCCCCGCCCCCCCGAGCGCCGGGCCGGGCCGGGCTGCCGAAACCCCTGCCCCCCCGAGCGCCGCGCCAGGCCGCCCAAACCCCTGAGCGCCGGGCCGGGCCGCCCAAACCCCTGCCCCCCCCAGTGCCGCACCAGCCCCCGCCATCCCCATGCCACACCGCTGAAACAAAAACAAATAAACCCCGAGCGCCCCCCACCAGCCCAAGATTGGCCGCCCCTTCCAAGGTGCCGCCCCAAGCATGTGCTTGGTCAGCTGGTGCCTGGAGCCGGCACTGAGGGTAGGAACTCTCTTATCAGAGATTTCATGTATTACACGCAGCCTTTCGAAGGTAGTCAGATATTCAGCAATATCATCGTCCTCACTCTATGCAGGACATAAGTGCAGGACTGAAGCCCCAAAAGCTCCAACTTCGCCATCGCTTCTCCGCTTTCACTCATTTTCCTGCTTTCCTGTTCTTACTCCCCTTTCCCGAAAGAAGCAAACAGAAAATAACAAAACCGTGACCTCCTCCTGACTGTCCTTAGCCACCGCACTTAAGACTCACTTGAAATCACAACTATCAGTGCTTAATGGGTGAACTTCACTTGGAGTAACAAGCCGTACATACACCCTGCTCGCTGCGCCACTGTGACGTTCCCCTCTGGTGTTATCTGGACCGGAGATCTGCTAGTTCCTCTCCAAACCTTGACTCTGTGAGCCAGCCGTACCCTATTCTGCTGTGAGAACCCCCAATCCGGGGCTGTTCACGCACAGCCTCTGGTATGTGAGCTGCTCCTAGCTACTTGCAATCGAATGACACTAGCCAATATCTCCAGTCCCAGACACAACCCTAGGAACCTCCGTCTTGCAGTGCCCAGTTACACCAATTTAACAGATAAATTGATATGTACCAGGCTTGTTATCCCAAGGGGAGCCCCTCACACACTTCAAACCAAACGCACGGCTTCTGGTAGAATAAACAAACACATTTATTAACTATACGGAGAGATTTTAAGTGATTATAAGTCAAAGCACCACAAGCCAGATTTGGTCAAATGAAATAAAAGCAAAATGCATTCTCAGCTGATCTGAACACTTTCAGTGTCGTTACAAACTGAGATGCTTCTCGCCACAGGTGGCTGGTTGCTCTTCAGCCAGGCTCTCCCCTTTGCTCAGCGCTTCAGTCGCTGGGTGGTGGTGTCTGTAGATGTAGGAGGAAGCGAGAGGAAGAGCCAGGCAAACGTCTCTCCCTTTTATCATGTCCTTTCTTCCCTCATGGCTTCCCCCCACCCCCCCTTCAGAGTCAGGTGAGCATCACTGAGCAATTCCCCTGCTGTGGCTTCATGCAGGTGAGTCATCGCATTGTAGCTCCCTTGCTGGACAATGGCTGTTGATGGGTCGTTTGACACCCCACCTGGGCATTGGTTAATTTCCTTGCTGTTGCCTCTGGGGAGCTAATATCTGTCTGATTCCCCCAACTTACAGCACATTTTAGTGACCACCATACAACACAATTCTCATAACTTCATATGTATTACTGATACACATAGATGGCTAGAGAAATGACTTTCCGCAGATCATAACCTTTCCCCTGATACCTTACAAGGCCTGCTTTATACGCAAGATCACGATTATATGAAAATGAGGAACATGGGGGTCACAGCACGTTCCCCCCGAGGTAGAGAATGTCACAGTGGTTCACCCTGGACCCACCCCCTGAGCCTGTCCCTCAGCATCAGGGCCTGGATGCCAGGAGAGGAACCTCCATGAAGAGCTTGGCGTTGAGTTGAGTTCTTGGGAACTGCGTGGATAAGGTCCCAACATCATCCACCCAACCATCCCTGTCTGCTCACCCACCCATCCATGTATCCATCCATCCGTCCATGCAACCACCCAATCATCCATCCCTGCCCCCCATCCCCCAACTACCCGTCTACCCTCCATCCATCCATTCCTGTCTCCCACCCAGCCAGATACTCCGTGGTGAGCGCAATATAAAAACATCGATAGACTGGAATAGGATCATAGAAATGTTGGGCTGGAAGGGACCTCAAGAGGTCACCAAATCCAGCCCCCTGTGCGGAGGCAGGACCAAGTCAACCTAGACCAGCCCTGACAGGTGTTTGTCCAACCTCTTCCTAAAACCCTCCAGTGACGGGGTCCCCCAGCCCCCTTGGGAGCCGATTCTGGAGCTGAGCGACCCTGAGAGTTAGCAAGTTTCTCCCAATATCTAACCTCCGTCCCACTGGCTGCAGCTTCAGCCCTTTACTTCTCGTCCTGCCCTCAGCGGACACGG
>NW_020706557.1:0-1850 GCF_002925995.2 Terrapene triunguis
CTTCGCCCCCTGCTGGAGGAGACAAGCCCTGCACTGTGTGTGTCCCTGCGCCCCCTGCTGGAGGGCGTGTGATGAAGTGGGAATTTTTCATCAGATTTTGAATATTGTGCATGCCTCGGTTTCCCCGACGTGGCACCTGGCTAACGAGGTGGTGGGAAATGGTTGTTTGCTATGCTCAACGCCCCTGAGATCCTGGTGTGACTGACGCCTACGTGGGCCCAGACAATTGCCCAGCCATGGGGTACCTAGAACTAACCACCACGGACAGTCGACCCCTCTGCAGGAGAACAAAGAACTAAGGAGTTGGGCCAGGTCACTGGGAAAAACTCTGTGTGGACTATCGGAAGCTCCGTGCCCTGGAGCTCACAAAAGGCGACTGGCCGGTGCCTTTGGACCCGGAGGCCAGGCAGAAAGCTGCCTTCATCACCCCCTTTGGGGCTCTTTGAATTCCTGGCCCTACCTTTTGCCTCAAGGGGGCGCCTGCCCCCTTCCAGTGCCGAGTGGATCAGTTAGTTACTGAGGAGGGTGGAGGACTTTGCCCGGGTGTACAAGCCCTTCCCGGTGCTAACCGGCGCCTCAGGCACGGGGCTGATGCTCAGGGGGAGAGACACCCCGTCATGTACATGGGCAAGAACTTGCTGCCCCAAGAGCAGAGGTAGGCCTCAGGGAGAAGGGATGCCTGGCCATGGGGGGGGGGCTTTTAAAAGGCTGCAGCCGTATCTAACTGGGCGGCGCGTTACCGTGTAGCTGCCCACTCTCCCCTGGCGCGGCTGCATCAAATGAAAGGCGCTAACGCCGAGCTGCTGAGACGGAGTCTGGTCCTCCAGGATCATGAGATGCAGGCGGGCCATGTGAATGGATGTGCAAATGTTACAGCAGCTGCTTTGTCCTGGGGAGGGGTCCCTGAGCTTCCCCAGCTCACGGGCTGTAGTGCCCCCCCCTCAGTTTGGTCTCGAAGGGTGGAGAGATGTGACGAAGTGGGAACTTTTCCTAAGGTTTTGTGTGAATGCGGTGTGTGCCTCAGTTTCCCCTATGTGGTGCATGTTTGACTAGCTGGCGGAAAAGGTCGTTGACTCTTTGCAGAGCCCCAGAGGTCCAGGTGTGACAATGACCTAGTGTCTGGGGCCTGGGCCCAGACATTTGCCCGGACACTCGGTACCTAGAAACGAACAACCGAGGGGAGCAGGGGGATCCCCGCTCTGCAGAAAGCCGGCCGGCTGGGACCAGCTGGAGAGCAAAGGGCTAAGGAAAAGGGCCAGGTGACGAGGTTTGCCCGGGAACAAGAACAAAGGACTGAGGTGGGCTCAGGCTTGAGCCGGCTGTAACTTCCCTTTCTCTGTGGTGACGAAGGACTCGCTAGGCTGTGTCCAGACATCGAATAAACCCTCCTGCTTTTACCACCGGCTGAGCGTCACTCCCGAGTCAGGGCGTTGGGGGGGCATTGCTCCCTCTGGGGGGACAAGTCTTCCCCAGGTGTCCAATCCAGCTAGACTCGCCGCAGGGGGCTCACGGGGTGAGGCAGGGGTGCCGACAGCTCGGAGGTTTGGTCCCACGGGGCTGGGAAGCCGAGGGGCTCGCCCCAGTGAGGGAGTGTGCCCCTAAGTGGCTGCCATGCTGAAGGGGACCTGTTCCAGAGCTGGGCGAGAGCACCGGGCCTGTGGATCCATGACACCTTCCCATCCATCCCTGCTCCCCATCCCTCCACCCACCCGTGGCTGCCCACTCATCCCCCCATCCAACCACCCCATTGTCCCAACAACCTCTGCCCACCATCCCCCATCCAACCATACCTGTCCACCCATCCCCCTCTCCCATCCATCCACCCAGTCATCCCTTCCCACCCACCCAAC
>NW_020706558.1:0-2841 GCF_002925995.2 Terrapene triunguis
ACCTGATGAGGTTCAACAAGGACAAGTGCAGAGTCCTGCACTTAGGAAGGAAGAATCCCATGCACCAGTATAGGCTGGGGACCGAGTGGCTAGGCGGCAGTTCTGCAGAAAAGGACCTGGGGGTTACAGTGGACGAGAAGCTGGATATGAGTCAGTAGGTTGCCCTCGTTGCCAAGAAGGCTAACGGCATATTGGGCTGCGTTAGTAGGAACGTTGCCAGCATATCGAGGGACCTGATCATTCCCCTCTATTCGGCACTGGTGAGGCCACATCTGGAATATTGCGTCCAGTTTTGAGCCCCCACTACAGAAAGGATGTGGACAAATTGGAGAGAATCCAGTGGAGGGCAACAAAAATGATTAGGGGTCTGGAGCACATGACTTACGAGGAGAGGCTGAGGGAACTGGGGTTATTTAGTCTGCAGAAGAGAGGAGTGAGGGGGGATTTGATAGCAGCCTTCAACTACCTGAAGGGGGGTTCCAAAGAGGATGGAGCTCGGCTGTTCTCAGTGGTGGCAGATGACAGAACAAGGAGCAATGGTCTCAAGTTGCAGTGGGGGAGGTCTAGGTTGGATATTTGGAAACACTATGTCACTAGGGGGGTGGTGAAGCACTGGAATGGGTTCCCTGGGGAGGTGGTGGAATCTCTTTCATTAGAGGTTTTTAAGGCCCAGCTTGACAGAGCCCTGGCTGGGATGATTTAGTTGGGGATTGGTCCTGCTTTGAGCAGGGGGTTGGACTTGATACCTCCTGAGGTCCCTTCCAACCAGGGTGACCAGATGTCCCGATTTTATAGGGACAGTCCCGATTTTTTGGGGTTTGTCTTATATAGGTGCCTATTACCCCCCACCCCCGTCCTGATTTTTCACACTTGCTGTCTGGTCACCCTACTTCCAACCCTAATCTTCCATGAATCTATGATTCTACCGTGGGCCTCTGCTCCCCTCTAGTGGCTTTTTGATTTCCCATGCTCAGAAGGCCAAGAGGAAACGTGAAATCCTACTTGACCTCTGGTGCCCCCGCTCTAAGCTAGAGGGTCTCAAACTGGTGAGACGTGCCTGTTGAGAACCCAGGAGTCCTGGCTGCCAGCCCCCCGCACCAGGGCGAGGTGGCGCCATGCCTGGTACAGACGCAGGTCAGTGGTGGACGGGGTCATCCCCGCTGAGCTGCGCCCGGGGTAAGGCCCTTCCCCCCGGGGGTGGGGAGTGTCGCTGCTACAGTGCCCTGGCTGTGGTGTGGACGTCCCCGGGGAAACTGGCCTGGTCCTGGGGGCCGCCAGCCCCTTAGTGCTGCCTGGGGTGGGGGGAGGGGCAGCATCCCCTCCCCCCACTGGTCATCGATGTCACACACACGGAGTTAACCCTGAACCCCGGCTTCCCCTCCCCCTGCCCCCATGCTGCAACCAGGAAGCTGCCCACCCAGTTAGGGAATCACATGCAGCGAGAGAGAGAGAGAGAGAGAGTGTGTGTCCCTGCGCCCCCTGCTGGAGGGGACAAGCCCTGCACTCTCTGTGTGTGTCCCTGCGCTCTCTGTGTGTGTGTGTGTGTGTGTGTCCCTGCTTCCTCTGCTGGAGGGGACGGGCCCTGCGCTCTGTGTGTGTGTCCCTGTGCCCCCTGCTGGAGGGGACAAGCCCTGCGCTCTGTGTGTGTGTCCCTGCGCCCCCTGCTGGAGGGCGTGTGATGAAGTGGGAATTTTTCATCATATTTTGAATATTGTGCAATTGTTTCTGTCTGCTGTATAATTAATTTTGCTGCGTGTAAACTAATTAAGGTGGTGGGATATAATTGGTTAGCTAATCATGTTACAGTATGTTAGGATTGGTTAGTTAAATTTCAGTAAAATGATTGGTTAAGGTATGGCTAAGCAAAACTCAAGTTTTACTAGGTAGTCTGCAATCAATCAGGAAGTAAGGGGGGAATGGGAACAGGGAATGGGGAGGGGGAATTGGAATCATGTTTTGCTAAGGGGGGGAATGGGAACAGGAACAGGGACACAGGCCAGGCTCTGTGGTGTCAGAGCTGGGAAGGGGGACACTGAGGAAGGAAATTGGAATCATTGCTTGCTGGAAGTTCACCCCAATAAACATCGAATTGTTTGCACCTTCAGACTTCGGGTATTGTTGCTCTGTTCATGCGAGAAGGACCCGGGAAGTGAGCGGGTGAAGGAATAAGCCCCCTAACACCAGGCTGCAACTTCCTTTTCTCTGTGGTAACGAAGGACTCGCTAGGCTGTGTCCAGACATCGAATAAACCCTCCTGCTTTTACCACCGGCTGAGCGTCACTCCCGAGTCAGGGCGTTGGGGGAGCATTGCTCCCTTTGGGGGGACAAGTCTTCCCCAGGTGTCCAATCCAGCTAGACTTGCCGCGGGGGGCTCACGGGGTGAGGCGGGGGTGCCGACAGCTCCGAGGTTCGGTCCCATGGGGCTGGGAAGCCGAGGGGCTCGCCCCAGTGAGGGAGTGTGCCCCTAAGGGGCTGCCACGCTGAAGGGGACCTGTTCAAGAGCCGGGCGAGAGCACCGGGCCTGTGGATCCATGACACCTTCCCATCCATCCCTGCTCCCCATCCCTCCACCCACCCGTGGCTGCCCACTCATCCCCCCATCCAACCACCCCATTGTCCCAACAACCTCTGCCCACCATCCCCCATCCAACCATACCTGTCCATCCATCCCCCTCCCATCCATCCACCCAGTCATCCCTTCCCACCCACCCATCCAACCAACCACACAACCATCCCTGCCCATCCATCCTACAGCCAACCGTCCCAACAACCCATCCAACCACCCATCCCCCTCCCATCCCTGCCCACCCATCCTACAACCAACCATCCCAACAACCCATC
>NW_020706559.1:0-2990 GCF_002925995.2 Terrapene triunguis
ATCCCTGCCCACCCATCCTACAACCAACCATCCCAACAACCCATCCAGCCACCTATGCACCCAAACATCCCTGCCCACCCATCTCCCCTCCAACCACTGACCCACCCATCCATACCTCCCCAAACACCCACTCATCCAAGCACCTATCCATCCCTGTCCACCCATCCAGCCTTCCAACACCCACGCACCCCTTCCCAACCACGTATTTATGCACCCACCCACCCAACCCCATCCATTCACCCAACCATCCCTACCCCCTCACCTAGTTATAGATCTGTTCTGACCAAGGCTATGAAACAATGAACAAAGACTGAATTCCCGGCAGCCTTGTAAATATGTAGTTAGTAGATAAGGGACCTGCAGGCAGAGGGTGAACGTGTGAACAGCCGGTCACCTGTACGGGGATCGGTTCCCAGGAACCGATCACACAGCATGCAAAGGGATGTAGAACAGAGAGCATGGGTGGCAGCTGTGTGAGGATGTGTTTACCAGCTGGTGAATGAATTGGTATTTTGGGTGTGTGGTTGAGACAAATCTTTCATTTTTGTTTACATAGTCCCCATTACTCATACCAATATCCTTCTTAAGATTCCTAAATTTAACTCTATATGTTTCAGGGGTAATCTGAAAACTTCACAGAACAGTATCTTTAAATTTACAACAGTCGAAAGCATCTTCGATGGGCATTCCATTGAATACATTTCGAGCTTTACCAGTTAATTTTGCAATCAGGGTAGGAACTCTCTTATCAGGGATTTCATGTATTACACGCAGCCTTTCAAAGGAAGTCAGATATTCAGCAATATCACCGTCCTCACTGTATGCAGGACATAAGTGTTCCCACTTGTGGATTTTTGGAGTGATGGGAGTTATTGGGGTCGGGGGGTTCTGGTTCTGCTTCTGCTTCTCTAGCAGGTCTAGTTGGTGTTTTCGCTCTCTCTTTCTTCCCTCTCATTCTCTTTTTCTCCCATGGCCCTTCTGTGTGCCGCTTCCTCCCTGGCTGCCTCTTTCTCTTTGATCTCCAGTTCTTTCAGTTGCAGTAATCTCTGGTGCTCCCTCTCCTTTTCTGCAGACCGAAGCCCCCCAAAAGCTCCAACTTCGCCATCGCTTCTCCGCTTTCACTCATTTTCCTGCTTTCCTGTTCTTACTCCCCTTTCCCGAAAGAAGCAAACAGAAAATAACAAAACCATGACCTCCTCCTGACTGTCCTTAGCCACCGCACTTAAGACTCACTTAAAATCATAACTATCAGTGCTTAAAGGGTGACCTTCACTTGGAGTAACAAGCCGTACATACACCCTGCTCGCTGCGCCACTGTGACATTCTCCTCTGGTGTTATCTGGACTGGAGATCTGCTAGGCCTCTCCAAACCTTGACTCTGGGAGCCAGCCGTACCCTGCTCTGCTGTGAGAACCCCCACTCCGGGGCTGTTCATGCACAGCCTCTGGTATGTGAGCTGCTCCCAGCTCCTTGCAATCGAATGACACTAGCCAATATCTCCGGTCCCAGACACAACCCTAGGAACCTCCGTCTTGCAGTGCCCAGTTACACCAATTTAACAGATAAATTGATATGTACCAGGCTTGTTATCCCAAGGGGAGCCCCTCACACACTTCAAACCAAACGCACGGCTTCCGGTAGAATAAACAAACACATTTATTAACTATACGGAGAGATTTTAAGTGATTATAAGTCAAAGCACCACAAGCCAGATTTGGTCAAATGAAATCAAAGCAAAACGCATTCTCAGCTGATCTGAACACTTTCAGTGTCGTTACAAACTGAGATGCTTCTCGCCACAGGTGGCTGGTTGCTCTTCAGCCAGGCTCTCCCCTTTGCTCAGCGCTTCAGTCGCTTGGTGGTGGTGTCTGTAGATGGAGGAGGAAGCGAGAGGAAGAGCCTGGCAAACGTCTCTCCCTTTTATCATGTCTTTCTTCCCTCATGGCTACCCCCCACCCCCCCTTCAGAGTCAGGTGAGCATGACTGAGTCTCTCCAGGCAAGGTTGAGCAATTCCCCTGCTGTGGCTTCATGCAGGTGAGTCATCGCATTGTAGCTCCCTTGCTGGACAATGGCTGTTGATGGGTCGTTTGACACCCCACCTGGTTACTTTCCTTGCTGTTGCCTCTGGGGAGCTAATATCTGTCTGATTCCCCCAACTTACAGCACATTTTAGTGACCACCATACAACACAATTCTCATAACTTCATATGTATTACTGATACACATAGATGGCTAGAGAAATGACTCCGCAGATCATAACCTTTCCCCCGATACCTTACAAGGCCTGCTTTATACGCAAGATCACGATTATATGAAAATGAGTAACATGGGGGTTACAGCATGTTCCCCCCGAGGTAGAGAATGTCACAGTGGTTCACCCTGGACCCACCCCCTGAGCCTGTCCCTCAGCATCAGGGCCTGGATGCCAGGAGAGGAACCTCCATGAAGAGCTTGGCGTCAAGTTGAGTTCTTGGGAACCGCGTGGATAAGGTCCCAACATCATCCACCCAACCATCCATGTCTTCATCCATCCGTCCATGCAACCACCCAATCATCCATCCCTGCCCCCCATCCCCCAACTACCCGTCCACCCTCCATCCATCCATTCCTGTCTCCCACCCAGCCAGATACTCCGTGGTGAGCGCAATATAAAAACATCGATAGACTGGAATAGGATCATAGAAATGTTGGGCTGGAAGGGACCCCAAGAGGTCACCAAATCCAGCCCCCTGTGCGGAGGCAGGACCAAGTCAACCTAGACCAGCCCTGACAGGTGTTTGTCCAACCTCTTCCTAAAACCCTCCAATGACGGGGTCCCACAGCCCCCTTGGGAGCTGATTCCGGAGCCCAATGACCCTGAGAGTTACAATTTCCCCCCCAATATCTAACCTCCATCCCACTGGCTGCAGCTTCAGCCCTTTACTTCTCGTCCTGCCCTCAGAGGACACGGGGAACAACTGACCGGCGTCCTCTTTAGAACAGCCCGTGA
>NW_020706560.1:0-1676 GCF_002925995.2 Terrapene triunguis
ACCTGATGAGGTTCAACAAGGACAAGTGCAGAGTCCTGCACTTAGGACGGAAGAATTCCATGCACTGCTACAGACTAGGGACCGAGTGGCTAGGCAGCAGTTCTGCAGAAAAGGACCTAGGGGTCACAGTGGACGAGAAGCTGGATATGAGTCAGCAGTGTGCCCTTGTTGCCAAGAAGGCTAACGGCACATTGGGCTGCGTTAGTAGGAACGTTGCCAGCATATCGAGGGACCTGATCATTCCCCTCTATTCGGCACTGGTGAGGCCACATCTGGAATATTGTGTCCAGTTTTGGGCCCCCACTACAGAAGGGATGTGGACAAATTGGGGAGAATCCAGCGGAGGGCAACGAAAATGATCAGGGGGCTGGAGCACATGAGTTATGAGGAGAGGCTGAGGGACCTGGATTGTTTAGTCTCCAGAAGAGAAGAGTGAGGAGGGATTTGAGAGCTGCTTTCAACTACCTGAGGGGGGGTTCCAAAGAGGATGGAACTCGGCTGTTCTCAGTGGTGGTAGATGACAGAACAAGGAGCAATGGTCTCAAGTTGCAGTAGGGGAGGTCTAGGTTGGATATTAGAAAAAACTTTTTCACTAGGAGGGTGGTGAAGCCCTGGAATGGGTTCCCTAGGGAGGTGGTGGAATCTCCTTCCTTAGAGGTTTTTAAGGCCCGGCTTGACAAAGCCCTGGCTGGGATGATTTAGTTGGGGATTGGTCCTGCTTTGAGCAGGGGGTTGGACTAGATACCTCCTGAGGTCCCTTCCAACCAGGGTGACCAGATGTCCCGATTTTATAGGGACAGTCCCGATTTTTTGGGGCTTTGTCTTATATAGGTGCCTATTAGCCCCCACCCCCGTCCTGATTTTTCACACTTGCTGTCTGGTCACCCTACTTCCAACCCTAATCTTCCATGAATCTATGATTCTACTGTGGGCCTCTGCTCCCCTCTAGTGGCTTTTTGATTTCCCATGCTCAGAAGGCCAAGAGGAAACGTGAAATCCTACTTGACCTCTGGTGCCCCCGCTCTAACCTAGAGGGTCTCAAACTGGTGAGAGGTGCCTGTTGAGAACCCAGGAGTCCTGGCTGCCAGCCCCCCGCACCAGGGCGAGGTGGCGCCATGCCTGGTACAGACGCAGGTCGGTGGTGGACGGGGTCATCCCCGCTGAGCTGCACCCGGGGTAAGGCCCTTCCCCCCGGGGTTGGGGAGCGTCGCTGCTACAGTGCCCTGGCTGTGGTGTGGACGTACCCGGGGAAACTGGCCTGGTCCTGGGGGCCGCCAGCCCCTTAGTGCTGCCTGGGGTGGGGGGAGGGGCAGCACCCCCTCCCCCCACTGGTCATCGATGTCACACACACGGAGTTAACCCTGAACCCCAGCTTCCCGTCCCCCTCCCCCCATGCTGCAACCAGGAAGCTGCCCACCCAGTTAGGGAATCACATGCAGAGAGAGAGAGAGAGAGAGAGTGTGTGTTTGTGTGTGTGTGTCCCTGCTTCCCCTGCTGGAGGAGACAAGCCCTGCACTCTGTGTGTGTCTCTGCGCCCCCTGCTGGAGGGGACAAGCCCTGCGCTCTGTGTGTGTGTCCCTGCGCTCTGTGTGTGTGTGTGTGTGTGTCCCTGCTTCCCCTGCTGGAGAAGACAAGCCCTGCACTCTCTGTGTGTGTCCCTTCGCCCCCTGCTGGAG
>NW_020706561.1:0-2119 GCF_002925995.2 Terrapene triunguis
GGGGGGGCGAGCGCCTCAGGAAGCCTGGGCCCAGCCTTGTCGGGGTTATAAGGACTTTGCCAAAGAGGGGAGTGGAAGGGGAGCCCGCAAAGTGAGGCAGGCTCTGGGTGAAGGAAGAGGGAGCGAGGACTCAGATCCTTCTGCTGTTCAATTCCACCGGGGGGTGTTTAAATCAGGAATGTTCCCCCCAATAGCGGGACCATGTCCCCGCTTACCACTTTGCATGTTTACTGGTTTCTCCTAAAGTTCATTAAGTATTTTGGTAAAAAGTGTCAGAGTGGTGTGGAAGAAGCGAACTCCGTTCAGGTTGGAAGCAACAAAATCAGAGACAGCTTTATTCAGGACATGCAATTGCAAGGGAAGAACACAGTATTTTAGGAAAACGTGACACTCATTCCCCGCCTAGATGAAAGACGGTTCCTCCCTTCTGACCTTAGAGCCTGTGAGTCTAACAGGCGCCGGACACAGAGATGCCGTTAATCGATGGGTTGATCGCTAGGACCCAGGAGCAGCTGGGAGGCGGCTCTGGGGGGAGCGATGGCTGGGGTCAGTCCCGGCAGCAGGAAGTGACTCGCAGCCGCTGCGGTGACTCCGGCTCCCAGGCTCCTGGCGAGATCCCCGAGCCCCGGCGGCTGGTGCTGGGAGCCCGGAGCCCTGGCTGCAGCCGGGAGAGGGGAATCTCCAGCAGGGCCCTTCCCGCTGCTCCCCAGGAGCCTCTCCCAGGGCAGAGCCCCCAGCCTGGCCAGGCCCCTTCCCGGCCCCTGCCCCGGGGGCCCCGCTCGGAGGGAAGGTAAGAGAGATCCGCCCCTCCCAGCACACCCGGGCTGCAGGGGGAGGGTTTGGCCCCAGGCTGCTCCCAGCGGAGCTGGCTGCGAGTCCCGCCCTGGGCCCGGGAAAGCTGCCGCCAGCTCCCGGTGTGTGCGGGGTGGGGGCAGGATCACGTTACCGCCCATCCGCCATTGTCCCCATCTGCTGCTTTGTTTCCCTGCCCCTGGCCGCGCTGCTGCGGACGGAGGCTGCAGCTCCGGGAGATCTGAGGGGGGCAGAAGGTGGGCAGGGGCCAAACTGAATGCAGGGTTTGGGGGCCGGGGAAGGAGCGGGGCCCAGGGGCACAACCAGGGCGGTGGGGGCAGCACAGGCGCTGCATCTAGGCTGGTGGGGCCCTGCCAAACCCCCTGGCTTGAAGGGGTTTCCATCCTATCCACGTTTTACAGTTTGGTTCAATGGCTCAGTGCCCACCAGATTGTTTCAGCCCCCCTGCCTGGGGCTGGGAGCCGGGGATAAGAATGGGGTACAGCCAGTTGGGGGTGAACTTGGCAGGGCCGGCGCAACCCATTATTCGACCTAGGCGGTCGCCTAGGCCACTGTAATTTGGGGGGCGGCGATCGTGGAGGTTTTTCAGTGGCGGGACCTTCCGCCGCTTCTGTGGGGGGCGGCATTTCTGGGCAGCGGAAAACCTGGCAGTGCTCCTGAACCTAGGGCTGAGGGAGGAAAGCTTCCCCCCCCACCACCACTGTAGAGGCAGGACCCAAGCCCCTGAGCACCACCCAACTTCCCCTCCACCCGCTGAGCATGTGGCCTCAGGCTCGGAGCCCAGGAAGGGCGCACAGCCCCAGCCTGAACCCCGGGGGCAGCCTAAGGAGAAGCCTGACACGCTCCCCCACATGGGCCGTGCACCCCACCTCCGCAGTCAGCTGTGACTCTCAGCCAGCTTGGAAAACAGAAGGTTTATTGGTCACTGGGAACACAGCATAGAACAGAGGTTGTTGGCACAGAAATCAGGAGCATTCACAAAGTCCATCTGGGGTGGGGAATCCAGAGTCCCGAGTCCTGGACTGTCCCCTGTGAGTCCCAAACCAAGAGACTGACCGCTTCCAGCCCCCCATCCCCAATGATACCCAGCTGCCCCTCTTCCGTGCTTTCTCTCTTTCCCAGGAAAACAGGTCACCTGGTCTCCCCCTCTCTCTTTGTTCTCCAACACCTTCTGCTGGCTACCTCCTTGCAGAGGACCATTTTCGGCCACTGCTTGCCAGGATACAGAGTTTTGGCCATTCTCTATGCCCAGGCAGCCACTCTGCAGTCACACCCGCCCTCCAGAGGTCTCTGCAATGATCACACA
>NW_020706562.1:0-4363 GCF_002925995.2 Terrapene triunguis
CTCTAGCCCGTGTCCTGAGTGGTCACAACCAGGGTGGGGGGGCGAGCCCCTCAGGAAGCCTGGGCCCAGCCTTGTCGGGGTTATAAGGACTTTGCCACACAGGGGAGTGGAAGGGGAGCCCTCAAGGTGAGGCAGGCTCTGGGTGAAGGAAGAGGGAGCGAGGACTCAGATCCTTCTGCTGTTCAATTCCCCCCGGGGGGTGTTTAAATCAGGAAAGTTCCCCCCAATAGCAGGACCATTTCCCCGCTTACCTCTGTGCATGTTTACTGGTTTCTCCTAAAGTTCATTAAGTATTTTGGTAAAAAGTGTCAGAGTGGTGTGGAAGAAGCTGTATTTTAAAGAATCCTTATTGCGGTTACAGGAACAAACCATCCCGATGTGTAGAAAGAATAGTAAATATGGTAGGCAACCAGCTTGGCTAAACAATGAAATCCTTGCTGATCTTAAACGCAAAAAAGAAGCTTACAAGAAGTGGAAGATTGGACAAATGACCAGGGAGGAGTATAAAAATATTGCTCAGGCATGCAGGAGTGAAATCAGGAAGGCCAAATCACACTTGGAGTTGCAGCTAGCAAGAGATGTTAAGAGTAACAAGAAGGGTTTCTTCAGGTATGTTAGCAACAAGAAGAAAGTCAAGGAAAGTGTGGGCCCCTTACTGAATGAGGAAGGCAACCTAGTGACCGAGGATGTGGAAAAAGCTAATGTACTCAATGATTTTTTTGCCTCTGTCTTCACGAACAAGGTCAGCTCCCAGACTGCTGCACTGGGCAGCACAGTATGGGGAGAAGGTGACCAGCCCTCTGTGGAGAAAGAAGTGGTTCGGGACTATTTAGAAAAACTGGACGTGCACAAGTCCACGGGGCCGGATGCGCTGCATCCGAGGGTGCTAAAGGAGTTGGCGGATGAGATTGCAGAGCCATTAGCCATTATTTTTGAAAACTCATGGCGATCGGGGGAGGTCCCGGATGACTGGAAAAAGGCTAATGTAGTGCCCATCTTTAAAAAAGGGAAGAAGGAGGATCCGGGGAACTACAGGCCAGTCAGCCTCACCTCAGTCCCTGGAAAAATCATGGAGCAGGTCCTCAAGGAATCAATTATGAAACACTTAGAGGAGAGGAAAGTGATCAGGAACAGTCAGCATGGATTCCCCAAGGGCAAGTCATGCCTGACTAACCTAATTGCCTTCTATGATGAGATAACTGGCTCTGTGGATGAGGGGAAAGCAGTGGATGTGTTATTCCTTGACTTTAGCAAAGCTTTTGATACAGTCTCCCACAGTATTCTTGCTGCCAAGTTAAAGAAATATGGGCTGGATGAATGGACAGTAAGGTGGATAGAAAGCTGGCTAGATCGTCGGGCTCAACGGGTAGTGATCAATGGCTCCATGTCTAGTTGGCAGCCGGTTTCAAGTGGAGTGCCCCAAGGGTCGGTCCTGGGGCCGGTTTTGTTTAATATCTTTATTAATGATCTGGAGGATGGTGTGGACTGCACTCTCAGCAAGTTTGCAGATGACACTAAACTGGGAGGCGTGGTAGATACACTAGAGGGTAGGGATCGGATACAGAGGGACCTAGACAAATTAGAGGATTGGGCCAAAAAAAACCTGATGAGGTTCAACAAGGACAAGTGCAGAGTCCTGCACTTAGGACGGAAGAATCCCATGCACTGCTACAGACTAGGGACCGAATGGCTGGGTAGCAGTTCTGCAGAAAAGGACCTAGGGGTCACAGTGGACGAGAAGCTGGATATGAGTCAACAGTGTGCTCTTGTTGCCAAGAAGGCTAACGGCATTTTGGGCTGTATAAGTAGGGGCATTGCCAGCAGATCGAGGAACGTGATCATTCCCCTTTATGCGACATTGGTGAGGCCTCATCTGGAATACAGTGTCCAGTTTTGGGCCCTACACTACAAGAAGGATGTATAAAAATTGGAAAGAGTCCAGCGGAGGGCAACAAAAATGATTAGGGGTCTGGAGCACATGATTTATGAGGAGAGGCTGAGGGAACTGGGATTATTTAGTCTCCAGGAGAGAAGAATGAGGGGAGATTTGATAGCTGCTTTCAGCTACCTGAGGGGGGGTTCCAAAGAGGATGGAGCTCGGCTGTTCTCAGTGGTGAAAGATGACAGAACAAGGAGCAATGGTCTCAAGTTGCAGTGGGGGAGGTCTAGGTTGGATATTAGGAAAAACTTTTTCACTAGGAGGGTGGTGACGCACTGGACTGGGTTACCTAGGGAGGTGGTGGAGTCTCCTTCTTTGGAGGTTTTTAAGGCCCGGCTTGACAAAGCCCTGGCTGGGATGATTTAGTTGGGAATTAGTCCTGCTTTGAGCAGGGGGTTGGACTAGATGACCTCCTGAGGTCCCTTCCAACCCTGATATTCTATGATTCTATGATTCTAAGCGAACTCCATTCAGGTTGGAAGCAACAGAATCAGAGACAGCTTTGTTCAGGACATGCAATTGCAAGGGAAGAACACAGTATTTTAGGAAAATGTGACACTCATTCCGCGCCTAGATGAAAGACGGTTCCTCCCTTCTGACAGTAGAGCCTGTGAGTGGAACAGGAGTCGGACACAGAGATGCCGCATCGCGATGGGTTGATCGCTAGGACCCAGGAGCAGCTGGGAGGCGGCTCTGGGGGGAGCGATCGCTGGGCTCAGGCCCGGCAGCAGGAAGTGATTCGCAGCCGCTGCGGTGACTCTGGCTCCCGGCGAGATCCCCGAGCCCCGGCGGCTGGTGCTGGGAGCCCGGAGCCCTGGCTGCAGCCGGGAGAGGGGAATCTCCAGCAGGGCCCTTCCCGCTGCTCCCCAGGAGCCTCTCCCAGGGCAGAGCCCCCAGCTCGGCCAGGGCCCTTCCCGGCCCGGCCCCTGCCCCAGGGGGGCCCCGCTCGGAGGGAAGGTAAGAGAGACCCGCCCCCCGTCACCCCCGGGCTGCAGGGGGAGGTTTGGCCCCAGGCTGCTCCCAGCGGGGTGTGCGGGGCACGGCAGGATCATGTTACCACCCATCCCCCCCCCCATCTGCTGCTTTGTTTCCCTGCCCCTGGCCGCGCTGCTGCGGACGGAGGCTGCAGCTCCGGGAGATCTGAGGGGGGCAGAAGGTGGGCAGGGGCCAAACTGAATGCAGGGTTTGGGGGCCGGGGAAGGAGCGGGGCCCAGGGGCACAACCAGGGCGGTGGGGGCAGCACAGGCGCTGGATCTAGGCTGGTGGGGCCCTGCCGCACCCCCTGGTTTGAAGGGGTTTCCATCCTATCCACGTTTTACAGTTTGGTTCAATGGCTCAGTGCCCACCAGATTGTCTCAGCCCCCCAGCGTGGGGCTGGGAGCCGGGGATAAGAATGGGGTACAGCCAGTGGGGGGTGAACTTGGCAGGGCCGGCGCAACTCATTATTCGACCTAGGCGGTCGCCTAGGGCACTGTGATTTGGGGGGCAGCGACCGTGGCGGTTTGTCAGTGGCGGAATCCAGAGTCCCGAGTCCTGGACTCTCCCCTGTGAGTCCCACACCAGGAGACTGACCGCTTCCAGCCCCCCATCCCCAATGATGCCCAGCTGCCCCTCCTCCGTGCTTTCTCTCTTTCCCAGGAAAACAGGTCACCTGGTCTCCCCCTCTCTCTTTGTTCTCCAACACCTTCGGCTGGCTGCCTCCTTGCAGAGGACCATTTTCGGCCACTGCTTGCCAGGATAGAGTTTTGGCCATTCTCTATGCCCAGGCAGCCACTCTGCAGTCACACCCGCCCTCCAGAGGTCTCCCCAATGATCACACACCTGTATCCCACCAGCTTGATACTTGATTAACACATGGGGAAACTGAGGCACACACTCGGTATTCAGAGAAAACATTCAGAACATTCCCGCTTCATCACACCCCTCTGAGACCAGCCCAGGGGCACTTTCTCCAGTGGCTGGAACCAGTCTAACCATACCAGCCCCTGATCCTGAGCTCCAGGTGATGGAGAGACCTGGGGAAAGGGCTGGAGCCGGGCAGCGAAATGACTCTGCACAAAGGGCCCCTTTCAGGGACCAGCTGGGAGTTTGGTCCCATTTAGAAGGGACTTGGTGGCTTTAGTTCTAATGGGGGCCGGGGGGGAGGGGGAGGGCGAGGGCTGGCTGTGGAGGTAATGAACTAACTGGATTTTTCCTCAGCATGACAGTCATAGAATCATAGCGTCTGTCTGTAGGGAGAGAGCCTGGCGGGAATTGGGGAGTGACATGGACTCAAGCCCCTTCTGTAATCTCTTCCATCGCCCCTCTTGCCCCGACAGGCTGAGGAATCCCATCCACGTTTGTTCCAGATGGGCCCATCTTCCAGGAGACAGGGCACGGAAATGGCTGTGATGGAGCCGGCTCAGGTAGGGGAGTTTTAGGGAG
>NW_020706563.1:0-1398 GCF_002925995.2 Terrapene triunguis
GCGGCTGATGAATAAGCTCTTGCTACCTCACGACTGATACGCAGTGGCGTATATAGACGACATTGTGGTCTACAGTAACAACTGGAAGGACACCTCACGGGGTCCTCCAGGCCCTCAGAGCAGCCGGACTCATGGCCAACCCGGTGAAATGCCATCTCGGACAGGAAGAGGTGACCTACCTCGGGTACGTCGTGGGGGAGGGAAATTGCGCCCCCAAATCAATAAGGTGCAAGCCCTTATGGATACACCCACGCCCAGAACAAAGAAGCAGGTGCGGCAGTTTCTGAGACTGGCCGGGTACTATCGCCGCTTTGTACCAGACTTTGCGTCCATAACTGCCCCTCTGTCAGACCTGACAAAGAATTCTCAGCCGCGACAGGTACAGTGGTCCGATCCGTATGGCAAGGCCTTCAGGATTCTGAAAGAACGGCTCACGCAGGAACCGGTCCTGCGGCACCCCGATTTTACAAAGGAGTTCATACTCCAAACGGACGCTTCGGAAGTAGGCTTAGGGGCCGTGCTCTCCCAAGAATGGGAGCGGGAGGAACACCCAGTACTGTATTTGAGTCGCAAATTATTTCCTCGAGAACACTACTCAACGATAGAGAAAGAGGCCCTGGCCGTGAAATGGGCTATCGACGCCCTGCGCTATTATTTACTGCGGAACACCTTCAAATTGATCACTGACCATGCCCCCCTCAGGTGGACAAACAGCATGAAAGACGCAAACCCCCGAATCATGCGCTGGTACCTGTCACTCCAACCATATGACTTCCGCGTGTTTCATTGTCCGGGTAAGGCTCACGCTAACATGGATTTCTTTTCTAGACAGGGAGAGAAGGACGGGGAGACGGACTGCCCCTGGGGTCCTCTTAAGGGTGTGTGTGTGTGTGTGTGACGGGGTCAGCTTACCCCGCACTAGCCCAGACAGGGTTAAGCCCCAGGTGTTGACAGCAGAAGTCCCGCCTCCCTGGCAAGACTGGGCATGCTCCAAGTGCTCTAGTAGTATAAAGGGAGGGAGACTGGCTCATTCTGGGCGGGAGGCCGAACACAGGGGGAATCGACGTCTCATGGGAAACCCCATCACAGACTCAGGTAGGAAGTGACCCAGGGAGGGTGCTGGAGTGGTACCTCCCACCCAGGGAAACTCAGCGTGTTTCGGCAGGACCCCCCGCTGAGTCAGTGGCAAGCAGCTACGCCACTGTTAGGGCCCTGGGTCGGGGTCCAGTGGAGTCGGGTGGGCCTGGGCCCCCCTACCGGGGCAGCCAGCCCCCAACACTATAGACTCTGGCCACTAGGCTACGCTGCCCTGCACCAAAGGGCGTGCTATAGACTTTGGCTGCTAGGCCATGCTGCCCGGCGCTGAAGGGCTGCTTTATGGACTGTGACTGATAGGCC
>NW_020706564.1:0-1406 GCF_002925995.2 Terrapene triunguis
GCGGCTGATGAATAAGCTCTTGCTACCTCACGACTGATACGCAGTGGTGTATATAGACGACATTGTGGTCTACAGTAACAACTGGAAGGACACCTCACGGGGTCCTCCAGGCCCTCAGAGCAGCCGGACTCATGGCCAACCCGGTGAAATGCCATCTCGGACAGGAAGAGGTGACCTACCTCGGGTACGTCGTGGGGGAGGGAAATTGCGCCCCCAAATCAATAAGGTGCAAGCCCTTATGGATACACCCACGCCCAGAACAAAGAAGCAGGTGCGGCAGTTTCTGAGACTGGCCAGGTACTATCGCCGCTTTGTACCAGACTTTGCGTCCATAACTGCCCCTCTGTCAGACCTGACGAAGAATTCTCAGCCGCGACAGGTACAGTGGTCCGATCCGTATGGCAAGGTCTTCAGGATTCTGAAAGAACGGCTCACGCAGGAACCGGTCCTGCGGCACCCCGATTTTACAAAGGAGTTCATACTCCAAACGGACGCTTTGGAAGTAGGCTTAGGGGCCGTGCTCTCCCAAGAATGGGAGCGGGAGGAACACCCAGTACTGTATTTGAGTCGCAAATTATTTCCTCGAACACTACTCAACGATAGAGAAAGAGGCCCTGGCCGTGAAATGGGCTATCGACGCCCTGCGCTATTATTTACTGTGGAACACCTTCAAATTGATCACTGACCATGCCCCCCTCAGGTGGACAAACAGCATGAAAGACGCAAACCCCCGAATCATGCGCTGGTACCTGTCACTCCAACCATATGACTTCCGCGTGTTTCATTGTCCGGGTAAGGCTCATGCTAACACGGATTTCTTTTCTAGACAGGGAGAGAAGGACGGGGAGACGGACTGCCCCTGGGGTCCTCTTAAGGGTGTGTGTGTGTGTGTGTGACGGGGTCGGCTTACCCCGCACTAGCCCAGACAGGGTTAAGCCCCAGGTGTTGACAGCAGAAGTCCCGCCTCCCTGGCAAGACTGGGCATGCTCCAAGTGCTCTAGTAGTATAAAGGGAGGGAGACTGGCTCATTCTGGGCGGGAGGCCGAACACAGGGGGAATCGACGTCTCATGGGAAACCCCATCACAGACTCAGGTAGGAAGTGACCCAGGGAGGGTGCTGGAGTGGTACCTCCCACCCAGGGAAACTCAGCGTGTTTCGGCAGGACCCCCTGCTGAGTCAGTGGCAAGCAGCTACGCCACTGTTAGGGCCCTGGGTCGGGGCCTGGTGGAGTCGGGTGGGCCTGGGCCCCCCTACCGGAGCAGCCAGCCCCCAACACTATAGACTCTGGCCACTAGGCTACGCTGCCCTGCACCAAAGGGCGTGCTATAGACTCTGGCTGCTAGGCCATGCTGCCCGGTGCTGAAGGGCTGCTTTATGGACTGTGACTGATAGGCCACGCTGCCCT
>NW_020706565.1:0-10760 GCF_002925995.2 Terrapene triunguis
CAGGCTAAAAGGAGCCATACTTCCCTTGACTAAGTTAGTACTGCTAGAATTAGACCTATTTAAAAAAAAAAAAAAGGGGGGGGGGGGAGAATATAGTGAGTGAAACCTCAGTTTTATAGCTCCATGCTCATAAAGCTATAAAATTATCAAGCTCTCTCAACTCAATGGAATGCAATTAGGAAATGAATGAATGTTTCACTGCCCTCTACTGACCACTAGCTCAGCAGATTCCTTACATACTTATTTGTACACTAGCATTCATCTCATTGCTACTATGGTGGTTAGAACTGTTATTTTCTACAGTTTTGATCAGTCCTCTGAGGGAACACGGGCAGGAGAAGAAGACCAGTTCTTTTAAAAAGTTACATTTTGGATAGTAATTATCCTTAGCACCTTTACAACAATTCTATGATACTTCCAACATAATAGTATGCTGCAAATGTAGTAACTTACAATATCCTTCATTATGAACTTTGTTCATTAGATGAAAATAATGTAAGTAATCTAAGTTAATCTCTTGTTTAATTCCACTGCCTTCCAGTGTGCTTATGGACCTTAATGGCCTTGCACTAAAAATCTGACAGAAAATCATAGAGGACAATTGTTAGACTCCACAAATGCAATGGTTTCTCTATTGCAGCGGTTCTCAAACTCTGGGTCAGGACCCCAAAGTGGGTCTGTAGCGAGGCGGTGGGATACCCCACAGCCCCGCTGAGGGCCGAACCTCCCCTAACACCAACGTGGGCGGAGCCACCCGGTCCGGTGCCCACCCCTCAGAGGTCACGGCGCCGACCCAGAAGTATAAAAGCCCACCTGCAGAGCTCACTGGAGAACAAGCCGGCGGAGAGAGCAGACGTCTGTGAATGAGCTCCTGCTTGGGAGACAGCAGCAGACCGCGACTGGCCTGCTGACTCACCAGGCCAGCTGAGCCTACCCCTCGCCCGTTACCCTGAGGAGGGCTGGCGAAGCCTGCCCCTTTCCAGCTACCCCGAGGAGCCGAGCCTGCCCCTTTCCAGCTATCCCAAGGAGGAGCCGAACCTACCCTTCGCTACCTACCCAGAAGAACCGATGCTGGTGGAGAGCACCGAGGACACTAGTACGGCCCAGGTACCCTACGAGGGGAAGTGTGAAAGTAGCCCGGGGACAGCCGACTCTAGTCTGGCTGCAGCACTGCCAGAGCCTATGTCAGTGTGTTGCGGCCAGGATCCCCACTGACAGCAGCGAGTTTCCGCCACTGCTAGGGCCCCGGGCTGGGACGCAGTGGAGTGGGAGGGCCTGTGTCCCCCGTCACCCACTCCTTGGGTGGCAAACTCCCCCTTTTCCCTGGCCTAGAGAGGCTGGGACCTCTTGCTCATTGACTCAGCCCCTGCTTAAGGGCCTGAGTTCCTGACTATTTGATTGCTGCCCCGCCCTGACCTAGGGCCTGGGCTGCTACAACCACTGACTCAGCCCCTGCTTGAGGGCCTGAGCTCCAGACTGCGTGGTTGCCTGAGCCCCTAACCATGTGCTTGCTATCCCACACTACTGCTGGACCAGGACTGACGGCGGACCAGAGCGAGGCGGTGGGATACCCCACAGCCCCGCTGAGGGCCGAACCTCGGCCGAGACTTCCACAGGGTCATGACCCTATTTTAATGGGGTCGCCAGGGCTGATGTTAGACTGGCTGGGGTCCAGGGCCAAAGCTGAAGCCTGAGCCCCACCACCCTGAGCTCAGGCTTTGGCTTCAGCCCTGGGTGATGGGGCTCAGGTTACATGCCCCCCGTCCAGGGGGTAGGGAATCAGGTTCTCCCCTTCCCCCCACACACCTGGAGCAGTGGGGCTCGGGCAGGCTCAGGCTTCAGCCCCCCCCCCCCCCCTTGGGGTCGTGTAATAATTTTTGTTGTCAGAAGGGGGGGGCGTGGTGCAATGAAGTTTGAGAACTCCTGCTTTAATGGACATATTACTTTTGAGGATTTTAAGTGACATGGAAGCTATCCTCATCAGCTTATGATCTTTTAAAAACTGCACATCTTATAATTATTTTACAATAAAAAAAAATTTCATTTACCAAAGCTCTGCCCCTCCCGCAAAAAGTACCTGCTTCCTCCTGATGTAAAGCCTGACCTTTCTATTTTTTAGATCTCCACAGTTTGTGTTATGGGAAAGGTTGCTGCCACACTGCAGTCAAGGTTCAGCCAAGCTTTCTGTTTAAAATCTACATACATAATTGGATTACCTTAAATGTTTGTGCATCATCGGGGCCCAGGGGATGGCTAATGATGCATGCAGATTTGGGGTCATTTGCTCAAAGGGATTTTAATATTCAAATTGTTCTAAAAATCCATGTGCATGGACAGACTATCTTGGGGGAAAAGAAAAGAAAAAAAAAAAAAAAAAAATCGATAGAGCAACAGTAGCTGGGAAAGAGTCTGTGGTGCAAGTTTAGGAGATGCAGCTGAAACAACTTGCTTTTAAATTGTGCAGATGTTTGTTTTTGGGGGGGCAGAGCTAGTGGAAAAAACTAAGACTCTGACCCTCATAAAATGCATATTATTGGACTGCCCCTGAGCTCAGCTATTCAATGGCACCAGAAACCAATTCAGAGATTTTTCCAAAATTTCTATCACCTCTGCTAATAGTATGAGTGATGTGTGCCTCTTGGGGAAGTTCAGTAATGCACAGACAAATGCCTGAAAAAAGCAGGGTGGATACAAATCAAGGATTTAAAAATATATATGTAGCTATATAGGATTTTTTTAAATTTAAAAATCGGATTTTTGATAAAATGGTTTTTTTCTCAAAAAGCTATATATAGTTTTAATTAAGATACATTATAGCTCAAAGAGATCTCATCATGGAATAGGGATAATTCTATAGTATGAGACCATATATTCATGTAATGTTTAAGAAAAGTTTTGTAAATGAGTTCCAATAGTTCATGGATTAGGGACCCAATTTTACAGGGTTCCAGGGGCTTCTGTATAGATTATTTAGGCTAATCTTTCTATCTACCCAATGGGACTCGGTGCTCAGTCTAGAAGATTCCATCAGAGAGGTTTAGTTGTGCAGTTCTCAAACTGTGGATTTGTGTATCCAGAGATAAAATGCTTGTTAACAAAGTTTTTAAATAAATAAAATAAATAAATAAATAAATAATATATAGAGGTGAGAAATAACAGACCTCAAACCTATTGTCCCTCTGCAAATTTGTGTACACAGTCAATCCCTTACCTCGCTCTAGAAGTGCCGTTTCAGAAAGTTCAATGAATAGAAGATTGTTGGGGGTGGAATAGATCTGGACAAGGAGAAGAAGTCTGGAGATAAATGTGAGAAAGGAGGAACAGGCAGCAGAAACAAAAGTGAAACTGTTTGAGCAGCATATTCCAGAAGTCTTGAAGTCTAAGTGTAGCCTTCATTGATTTGGTATCTACAATACCATTCTCTCATTAGAAGGGAAAACCTATAATGGCAGCAGGCCGTAAAAGAGACCCAGTTTGGGAATATTTTAGTGACGTTCCTCTACCTGTGGGTAAGACAGGCACGTGTGCAAAATGCAAACAGCGCAACAAAGAAATGCAAGGCCTGGTTGCCCAAATGAAACAACATCATGAGAAGTTTTACTTCTCAGGAGGAAGCTGCGTTGAAGATGATGAAAGGAACATGTCTGAACATGCAGGATCTTCAGGTTGGTAAACTTTTTTATTTCATACTTCTTTCTTAAGGACTGCCTGTCTTCGTTCTGAACTATTCTTGAATTCTCATGTTTGAGCAAAAAATAATTGTTACTCTATGGTACTACCATTTTAGATGCAGTTGTGATTAAAAAAAAAAAAAAAAGCTGAAATAGGCAGATCTTCCTTTTACAATTTCACCTTTAAAGTAGTACTGAGTGTCAGTGAATGCAATGAGTAATACTAAATGAGCAGTATGGTAATAATTAAAAAACTGCATTGACTTATTTTGTTTAAGAGAATCCATCCTCAATGTACAGGATTCTGAAGACTATCCACCTTCAAGATCACCATCATTTTCTATAGTTTCAGAGTTATCTGCCAATAATAGTGTTTCAGTCACAACATGTATGTCACATTAGCCACAGTATATCACCTGTAGCAAAAAGAAAAAAGAAAAAAAAATCATCCAGGAACAGCCATAGATAAGTTTGTGAGAAGAACCAGCAGATTACAAAAAGAGGTAATGATGAAAAGATTGCCCAGTTTCTTTATGCAACCAACTATTTTTTCCCGTATGATTGAGAACCCACACTTCATTAACAGGGTTCAATCATTAAGACCAAGATACAGTCCACCCAACAGAGCAGATGTCACAGGCAAATTGCTGGATAAAGTGTATGAAAGAAATTGAGCAGCATGCAAAAGGTCTAGAGGGTGAAATTGTTAACCTGAGTCTTGATGGGTGGAGCAATGTCCACAATGATCCTGTTTTATGTGCTTGTGTGACAACAGAAGGGAATATCTTCTTTACAGAAACAATTGATACATCAGGACACATCTGCACACACAGCAGAATACTTACAAGAAGTAGCAGTAAAAGCTATAAAACTGTGGAAAAAATTCAAATGTCTAGTACGCAGCTTGGTCACAGACAATGCTGCAAATGTATCCAAGACGAGAAGAAATTTAGAAGAGAGTCCCAAGCTAACAACATACGGTTGCAGTGCTCATTTGATGCATCTCCTAGCCAAAGACTTCAGTGTTCCAGAAATAAAGGCTAACGTTGTTGAAATTGCAAAATACTTCTGTAACATCCACTTTGCAGCAGCTGCTCTGAAGAAAATGGGAGGAACCAAGCTAACTCTCCCACAAGACATGCAATGGAACTCAGTAGTGGACTGTTTTGAGCACTATATCAAGAACTGGCCTAATCTGATGACAGTTTGTGAACAAAATCGTGAAAAAATAGATGGCACTGTCACAGCCAAAGTTCTCAACATTAGGCTTAAGAGAAATGTTAAACGCATGCGGAGTACCCTGAAGCCTATTTCGGTAGCCTTGAACAAAATGCAGGGAAATAGCTGTTTTATTGCTGACGCTGTTGAAATTTGGAAGGAACTGAGTGAGATCTTAAAAAGAGAAATATTCAATGACAGAGTTAAATTACAAGCATTAAAAAAAAACGAACAGGACAAGCACTATCTCCAGCTCATTTTCTTGCAAATATTCTCAATACTCGGTATCAGGGTCAAACCTTAACTCTGAAGAAGAGGAGTTGGCTATGACATGGACATCCAGCAATCATCCCTCCATAATGCCAAGTACAATAAACTTCATAGCTAAGGGTGAACCATTCAAGAAATATGTTTACTGATGATGTTTTAAAGGAAGTCACACTAGTGAACTGGTGGAAGTCACCTAAGCACTTGAATTCATAGATTGTTGAAGTGATCATCTCACTTTTAACTGCAGTAGCTTATTCTGCCGGCGTAGAAAGAATATTTTCTTCCTTTGGACTAATTCATTCCATGTTGAGAAATCGTATGGGACCTGAAAACGCAGGAAAGCTTGTTTTGTTTTTCTTTTCCAGGTTACGAGCAAACAGAAAAATGAAGGTGAAGACGACTGAGTTAGCTGCAGAAGCCAATATTTTAAGTTTCTCATGTTGACCTGGATGACAGTCAATTTTTTGTTTTGTTTTTAAAAACAAAAAAACAAAAAACCATTTCATTTAACTATTTTAGTTAAAAACAATTAGCAAAAACAAACCTGATTTTAAAAACTTGAATGTTTAACCAAATTCAAAAATCCATATGCTTGTTTTGTTAAAATATTATATGTTTGCTGTTGAAGGGAAAAAAATCCAGAATACATAACACTGTTGTTTTAGTTAAATAAAACAATTTAAATATCTGTCTGGTGATGTTCTCCTCCTAATACAGCATGGCAAGAAAATCCTCCAAATATTAATGATTAACCTTTTGAATTGGATATAGTTCTCCTCCCAATGACTTCATAAATATCTGCTTCAATTACCTTTGGTAAATGAAATAACCCAATGATCATTCATTTTCTGATATAGCTGTAAAACTAATCTGAAAAGTTTAAAAAAAAAATCACTTTAAAAATGTATAGTGTGTACCGTCTAAAAATGAAACCTACATCTCTGAGTTGTAAAGAAATATATTAAGGTTTAACAACCAACAAGAATGCAATTGTATGTAGAAATCCATGATTAAATTGAGTCTTCCTGACTAGTGGTTTAAATCAAATCCACCCTGCCATAAAGGTCAAATTTAGGTGTGGATTAGTAAAGACAGGATAACTACTTCACACAAACACCCAAGACTTGCCAGATGTTAACACCTGTTCATCCGTCTGGGACATCACCTTTTGTTACCTGACTGGTGCATTGTGTGCCAATAAGCGGCTAGAATTCCCCACAGCAATAGTGCAGCAGAGAGGGCATGGCAGTGTATGAATGCCAATGCAGATGAGGCTTTCTTGTTGTCTCAGAGTCTGCGAAAGGGTATTTGACTATGATGAAGTGACTACATTCTCCTTTCTTCTTGACATACCTAGTGAAATGTCAGCCTCTGAAGGTGACAGTGACAGTTTTTCTAGAGGCCTTGAAACTCTAATCATTCTTAGAACTCTTTCACATATTCCTAGATTTCAGAGGCAAGGGGGCCATTGTGATCATCTATTCAGACCTCCCATGTTACACAGCCCAGAAAATAGGGATTTCTGATTCCTCTAGCTGCAGCTGCACCTCTCCTCAGAAACCAGTGCAAGCTCTGGCCACTTGCTGCAATCGATCCCTGAATCGATACAGTTCCACCTAACAGAGAGGGTCAGTTAGAGTGTACGAAGAGGAATGATAGTTCAGAATTGTATTGAACATAACAGTACAACAGAGAAAATAGCAGATTTTGTTAGGAATAGGACAGGTTTGGTTTAGACCAAGCACATATTGCCAATTCCAGAGAGGTAGAGTTAAGATTTTGTGGGGGGGTGATAGGAGACATTACCTTAACTCCTTACTTGCTGGTTTTCAGAGGATTCCATTTAGTTGCCCTTCAACGTCTGGAAAAGCATAAGATAGCACCAGGCAACCTTAACGCCACATTAAAGTTTAATTTGCTAGTGAATTAAGCTACACCACAAAAATATGAATAGTTATAGTGGCCTAACAAGATAGCAGCAAGGAAGTTAAAAATATGTTAGCCCAGATTTTTACCACTCGTTTCCCGGAATATACAAGGATGAACTGTTCAAATGTTACAAAACCACAGGCTTCTAGGCACAAAGAGTACTTACAAGATGATATCTAACCTTATCTACACTAAATAATTTAACTACTATAATTTGCACCAGTGAGAGTTTACTGGCAGTGTACATCCACACAAAAGTCATACTGTTTTGAGTGCAAAGGGTCCACACACAGCACTCCCTGCAGTTATGGCATGGTCTATTAATTGTTCCTTGTAGCAGGTGCATAATGTCTATTTACACTTGTTCACACCATTGCTCTGTTTGATTGCCTGCTTCAAACAGTTCTGTCCTGCATAAGGATCATAACCAACTTTCTTCGCGAACAGCAGGAGATACGTCTCCTATACCCCCACACTGGCAGTTTCCATGCAGGAAGGCCACTAAGCTCCCAGTGTAGCCGCAGCCAATTAGACACTGGATATGAGTGGAGACTCAATGTATTTTCATGAGCACAGCCACGTGTGAGGTGGTAGCATTCAAAATGGCAAGGAACCTGATTTTATTCTCTTTCATTTATTCAATAGTAAAAGAAAAACTAGAAATTTAAAATTATATTGTTTTCTAATTGAAGCCAGGGTTTCTTTCTAGAAGCAGACAAGAATAGTGCAAAGGTAGGACATCCTTCCAACCACAGTAGTGTGGGCACCAGGTAATGTACCACTTCTTGAGAGAGAGATGGAAGGGGGACAAGTAGACCCTGGAGCACCACAGAGAGGCAGAAGAATTATTTGAGGATATGCGGGGGTATAGCGATACCCCTGCCTGTGCATATTTCAATTAATGATCCTTTCTGTTCTTCTTCTTTCAAATCTCAGGAGTGGCAGATCATGCTGAGGCAACACTGGCCTGCTGTAGCAATCCCCAACAAAGTATGAGTAATGCTTGTCTAACCAGCCATTTATTTTTCTTGTGTTTCTCAAATGAATTTGGGGAGACAAGAAAGTGAATATATTTTAAAATGCAGGAGTTTTATTTCATTTTATTATCTCTGTATCCTCCTTTGCTGCTCTGAAGGCTGGAGTGGAAAGGGAAGAAAATTGTTCAGAGCAGCCACATACCAACAGCCTGTATGCAGGAAAGCACTCAATGTAGTGAGTGGCTTGACAGATAGCTTTGGTAGCTCAGTGCTGTCACTAATGGGTGAGCAAGAGCATTAGGGAATTACACTGGGAGGACTAATTACACTGCTCCAGCTGCAAGGTTTGCACTTCCAGTCCATACTGGCACTGCACAAGAGCTGAGTGACTAGGGGCAGGATGCAATGGTAGTCTACACATGCTCTGAGTAAATCACAATAATGGTTTAAATAACTCTGCACTGTTGAAAGGAACTGTGTATGAAAAAAAATGTACAGGAGTGCTAAGGAATTATAAAGGTGGTGATACCACAAAAATGCTGTACTTCAGAAAAAAGTCTTTTGATTGAGATAAAGAACAACCATGACAAACGCACTGAAGAGAGACACATTGTCAAGGACAACATGGAAGCAAGAGACAAAGCTCTTCCAACAGCCAGCCCACAGTCATGGAATAATCTTCCACAAAACCATCATGGATCCTCATTAAGGCAAAATTCAAAACCCATCTTTTCACCAAAACTTTTCAATAATATAAAAAAAGAAAACCAAAATCCTTGAATCTGATGTTTAAACATCCTACACATAAATGCTTTCAAACCAATCACAACATTGTGCAAGACAATTATCAGAAAATAAAATTGACAAGTGAATATTCTGTATTTATCATTTAAATTGAGGTAAGTGCGAAAGTTAATAAATTGGGATCTTAAAGTTTAGATTTTAGAAAGTTAAGGTTTTATTAACAAAGGTAATATTTTTAGAGAAACATACAGATGCTGTTTAAACAGATCATCTCCCTTTCAAATTTTAGAAGTCTAGTTACATTTTCACCATTTATGCTTTATTTTCTTGATTTCCAAACTGAAAGTGTTGAGTACATACTAACCAGGGTTGCCAAACTGAGGACCACGAACCAGTGATGGTCCACAGAAGGCTGACTAGTCAAATGGTGCTGACTACTCCCTTTATTCCAACAGAGGGAAATAGAACTCATGGGAGAGGAGGATGGTGTGAAGAATAAAAAGACAGTATGCAGAGGATAAAAACATTGTTCCTCTGAGGACAGTTAAACAAACGAGCATATTTTCCTAATATTACTTTTCCAAATAAGTAATTTCTATCATTGTCTCAGAGATGTTGTGGGATAACAACTGGGAGGAGAGGTGGTCTAGCTAGCTCATCGCAAATGAGGGGAGAAGTAGGCCATACTTTGAAAATGTTGGAGACCCTCTGATTTAAGAAGTTTCATTCTGATTCTAACACTAACAGATTAGGTGGATTCACTAAGCTACAGTGACGGTTCAAATATAAAAATACTTTGCCACTGTAATAAGGAAATATGCAGATACTTCTGTTTATATAAGGTTTTATTTAACCTATATTAAATTACATACAAGAACTACATATTAAAATAAGTTAAGACTCTGAAGTCAAGCACTCAAAAGTGAGGAAGTCTCAAAATTAAAACTATTCATGTAACATTCTTTTAACATTTTTTGTATGTAATTTCCTAGGTTTTTTGTTGTTGTTTTTTAAAAAGCAAACTGAAGAAACAGAAATTCCATCATGTGGAACCATACTGACCTCTGCATGGGTCATCAGCAAGGTTGGGGCCTTTAGCTCCACAGTGCAGACCTCTACCACTAGTAACTCCATTAGCTCAAGTAAAAGTAAAATGTTGTTATCCTCCAAGTGGACATGCCCCTAGGGAGGGCTGACATATGCACTTCATTGGTTTTAGTATCTATACCTGCTAAACAGCAAAGGAATGTTGAGATTCTAGAAATCTGGCTAAAATTCAAGGTTCTGAAGGAGAGTGCTCTCTAATGAGACTGGCACAAGGGCAACTCACCTGCCAAATGTCAAGCCCCTGCTCCAAAACATGGAAGCACTAGAACTTAACAGAAGTGGCAAGAACAAACCAACCAACCAAAAAAGGACACAAACCCCACACACCATCAAGGTGAAAACAAAACTCCTTAATCTCTCTTATTTTAGCTGAAACTTCCAGAAAATTGAGACTGAGAGACACCCAGCATGAAAATTTCAATCTCAATGGCTATTTGGCAAAGTTGTAAGCAACTACAAGCAGAGTCTTATAATGGAAAGTGTCAACCTTAACTTAAATGAAACCTGAAGTATGGTCCTAAAAGTCATTCACACTGCTATTTTAAGAACTACTTAACCGCATGTTAGAAATCCACCCTTAAAAATTCATACTAAATTACCCACATTTGCTCTTCTGGGAAATAATCCTAAGAGGTAACAAAGACCTGCAATTCCAAGTAAAATGTTTGACAACTGTGGGTGCCTGTTCCCCATCAAAACTGTGCCCCTAACAATTTCATATAATTGGATGTAATGTATTGATAAGTAAAAGTGACCGTTAACACTGTACCATGGAGACTCCAAAAAGGGATGCCTCCCAGGCTAAAAGGAGCCATACTTCCCTTGACTAAGTTAGTACTGCTAG
>NW_020706566.1:0-1349 GCF_002925995.2 Terrapene triunguis
ACTGCTATCATGTCCCCTCTCAGTCTTCTCTTTTCCAAACTAAACAAACCCAATTCTTTCAGCCTTCCTTCATAGGTCATGTTCTCAAGACCTTTAATCATTCTTGTTGCTCTTCTCTGGACCCTCTCCAATTTCTCCACATCTTTCTTGAAATGCGGTGCCCAGAACTGGACACAATACTCCAGCTGAGGCCTAACCAGAGCAGAGTAGAGCGGAAGAATGACTTCTCGTGTCTTGCTCACAACACACCTGTTAATACATCCCAGAATCATGTTTGCTTTTTTTGCAACAGCATCACACTGTTGACTCATATTTAGCTTGTGGTCCACTATAACCCCTAGATCCCTTTCTGCCGTACTCCTTCCTAGACAGTCTCTTCCCATTCTGTATGTGTGAAACTGATTGTTCCTTCCTAAGTGGAGCACTTTGCATTTGTCTTTATTAATCTTCATCCTGTTTACCTCAGACCATTTCTCCAATTTGTCCAGATCATTTTGAATTATGACCCTGTCCTCCAAAGCAGTTGCAATCCCTCCCAGTTTGGTATCATCCGCAAACTTAATAATCGTACTTTCTATACCAATATCTAAGTCGTTAATGAAGATATTGAACAGAGCCGGTCCCAAAACAGACCCCTGCGGAACCCCACTTGTTATGCCTTTCCAGCAGGATTGGGAACCATTAATAACAACTCTCTGAGTACGGTTATCCAGCCAGTTATGCACCCACCTTATAGTAGCCCCATCTAAATTGTATTTGCCTAGTTTATCGATAAGAATATCATGCGAGACCGTATCAAATGCCTTACTAAAGTCTAGGTATACCACATCCACAGCTTCTCCCTTATCCACAAGACTCGTTATCCTATCAAAGAAAGCTATCAGATTGGTTTGACATGATTTGTTCTTTACAAATCCATGCTGGCTGTTCCCTATCACCTTACCACCTTCCAAGTGTTTGCAGATGATTTCCTTAATTACTTGCTCCATTATCTTCCCTGGCACAGAAGTTAAACTAACTGGTCTGTAGTTTCCTGGGTTGTTCTTATTTCCCTTTTTATAGATGGGCACTATATTTGCCCTTTTTCAGTCTTCTGGAATCTCTCCTGTCTCCCATGATTTTCCAAAGATAATAGCTAGAGGCTCAGATACCTCCTCTATTAGCTCCTTGAGTATTCTAGGATGCATTTCATCAGGCCCTGGTGACTTGCAGGCATCTAACTTTTCTAAGTGATTTTTAACTTGTTCTTTTTTTATTTTATCTTCCAAACCTACCCCCTTCCCATTAGCATTCACTATGTTAGGCATTCCTTCAGACTTCTCGGTGAAGACCGAAACAAAGAAGTCATT
>NW_020706567.1:0-6202 GCF_002925995.2 Terrapene triunguis
GGCATTCCTTCAGACTTCTCGGTGAAGACCGAAACAAAGAAGTCATTAAGCATCTCTGCCATTTCCAAGTTTCCTGTTACTGTTTCTCCCTCTTCACTAAGCAGTGGGCCTACCCTGTCTTTGGTCTTCCTCTTGCTTCTAATGTATTGATAAAAAGTCTTCTTGTTCCCCTTTATTCCCGTAGCTAGTTTGAGCTCATTTTGTGCCTTTGCCTTTCTAATCTTGCCCCTGCATTCCTGTGTTGTTTGCCTATATTCATCCTTTGTAATCTGTCCTAGTTTCCATTTTTTATATGACTCCTTTTTATTTTTTAGATCATGCAAGATCTCGTGGTTAAGCCAAGGTGGTCTTTTGCCACATTTTCTATCTTTCCTAACCAGCGGAATAGCTTGCTTTTGGGCCCTTAATAGTGTCCCTTTGAAAAACTGCCAACTCTCCTCAGTTGTTTTTCCCCTCAGTCTTGATTCCCATGGGACCTTACCTATCAGCTCTCTGAGCTTACCAAAATCCGCCTTCCTGAAATCCATTGTCTCTATTTTGCTGTTCTCCCTTCTACCCTTCACTTTCACCCAGGCTGCCTTCTACTTTCAAACTCTCAACGAGTTCCTCCCTATTTGTTAAAATCAAGTCTAGAACAGCTTCCCCCCTAGTAGCTTTTTCAACCTTCTGAAATAAAAAGTTGTCTGCAATGCAGTCCAAGAATTTGTTGGATAGTCTGTGCCCCGCTGTGTTATTTTCCCAACATATATCCGGATAGTTGAAGTCCCCCATCACCACCAAATCTTGGGCTTTGGATGATTTTGTTAGTTGTTTAAAAAAAGCCTCATCCACCTCTTCTACCTGATTAGGTGGCCTGTAGTAGACTCCTAGCATGACATCACCCTTGTTTTTTACCCCTTTTAGCCTAACCCAGAGACTCTCAACACTTCCATCTCCTATGTCCATCTCTACCTCAGTCCAAGTGTGTACATTTTTAATATATAAGGCAACACCTCCTCCCTTTCTCCCCTGTCTATCCTTCCTGAGCAAGCTGTATCCATCCACACCAACATTCCAATCATGTGTATTATCCCACCAAGTTTCAGTGATGCCAACAATGTCATAGTTGTATTTATTTATTAGCACTTCCAGTTCTTCCTGCTTATTACCCATACTTCTCGCATTTGTATATAGGCATCTAAGATACTGGTTTGATCTTTCCTCCCAGTTTTGTCCTGACCCTCCTTTTTCTCTGCCAATATAGCCCACACTCCCTCTCATTTCCGACCCATCTCCCAGGTCTCCATGTTCCCCACTTACCTGCGGGCTTTGCTCACCTGTCCCCGTCGAACCTAGTTTAAAGCCCTCCTCACTAGGTTAGCCAGTCTGTGTCCAAATAGGGTCTTTCCCCTCCTCAAAAGGTGAACGCCATCTCTGCCTAGCAGTCAGAACAACAGATACAACAGAATTTCCTCCGATTCCTCAGACAGAGACAAACACCTACAGGACCTCTATCAAGCATTCTTAAAACTACAATACCCACCTGGTGAAGTGAAGAAACAGACTGACAAAGCCAGAAGGGTATCCATAAGTCATCTACTACAGGACAGGCCCAACAAAGAAAGTAACAGAATGCCACTAGCCATCACCTATAGCCCCCAACTAAAACCCCTCCAGCGCATCATCAAGGATCTACAATCTATCCTGAAGGATGATCCCTCACTCTCTCAGACCTTGGGAGACAGGCCAGTCCTTGCTTACAGACAGCCCCCCAACCTGAAGCAAATACTCACCAGCAATTTCACACCACACAATAAAAATACTAACCCAGGATCCAAACCCTGCAACAAACGCCAGTGCCAACTCTGTCCACATATCTATTCAAGGGACACCATCATAGGACCTAACCACATCAGCCACACCATCAGGGGCTTCTTCACCTGCACATCTACCAATGTGATATATGACATCATGTGCCAGCAATGCCCCTCTGCCATGTACATTGGCCAAACTGGACCGTCTCTACGCAAAAGAATAAATGGACACAAATCTGACATCAAGAATTATAACATTCAAAAACCAGTAGAAGAACACTTCAATCTCCCTGGACACTCAATAACAGACTTAAAAGTGGCAATTCTTCAACAACAAAAAACTTCAAAACCAGACTCCAACGAGAAACTGCAGAACTGGAATTAATTTGCAAACTGGACACCATCAAATTAGGCCTGAATAAAGACTGGGAGTGGATGGGTCACTACAAAAACTAATTTCCCCCTGCTGATACTCACACCTTCTTGTGAGTTTGAAATGGGCCACCTTGAGTACATTGGCCTCATTAGCACTACAAAAGTGATTTCCACCCCTTCTTGTCAACTGTTGAGAATAGCCCACTTCCACCTTAATTGAATTGACTCATTAGCACTGACCCCCCCACTTCGTAAGGAACTCCCATCTTTTCATATGCTGTGTATTTATACCTCTCTACTGTATTTTACACTCCATGCGTCTGATGAAGTGGGTTTTAGCCCACAAAAGCTTATGTCTAAATAAATTTGTTAGTCTCCAAGGTGCCACAAGGACTCCTCGTTTTGCTGATACAGACTAGGAAACTTTCCTGAAGATCTCTCTGGAGGATTCCCGTGAGATCTTGGCATGCATCAACACCCTGTTCCACCATACCGATTAGCTACATGGGGAAATGTTCAGCTCACAGAAACGCAGCCAGCCTTGTACATTTCTATACCCTGAACCCACTGCCACACTACACAAGCCACAGCCACTTACCAGGCATCTCATCTCCTGCTTCTTGCTCACCTGAGAGCAACTGCTGAGACTGGCTAGGCACCTCAGGAGTGGTGAAAAGTTCCTGGCTGCCTGCCCCACCGGTCGACCCCACCGGGAGTTCCACATCCTCATCTAGCTCCACCTTTTCATCAATAACTTCATCCTCCAGGGTTAGGTCCTCTTTCTGCCGCTTCCATTCCCTCCAAAGTATCCACGGGGCTCTTGGCGGTGGAGGTGGGGTCACCACCGAGGATACCGTCCAGCTCCTTATAGAAACAGCAGGTCTTAGATGCGGCACCGGGGCAACAGTTTGCCTCCCTTGTCTTATGGTACGCCTGCCTCAGCTCCTTTATCTTCGATCTGCACTGCTGCGTGTCCCGATCATAGCCCTTTTCACACAAGCCTCGAGAAATGTGCCCATAGGTATCCCAGTTCCTACGGGTCAAGCACAACTGGGACTGCACAGACTCCTCTCCCCATATAATGATCAGATCCAACAGCTCCGCTGCGGTCCAGGCGGGAGAGCGTTTGGTGTGATAGCCAGCCATGGTCACCTGGGCAGACGCGATGAGACCTCCCCACACCAAGCCAGCAAGCAGGAAATGGAATTTAAAATTCCCGGGGCTTTCAAGGGGGAGGGGCAGATTGTTGTTTACCTGGGTGCAGAGCAGCAGAGTTCAAACTGCTGACCAGAGCGGTCAGGATGGGCATTGTGGGACACTTCCTGGAGGCCAAATAAAGTGATTAAAGCATGTGTGGGGTCTACCCTGGCTCTTTGTCGATAATAAAGGGAAGGGAAAAGAAAAAAATCTATTGTAGGGGTGTAAGTATTTTGTCACCGAAACGGCATTTTTCCTGACAAAAGTCACATCGCAGTGTGTATGCACTCACTGTTTTGTCACCAAAAGGCAGTTTTTGGTGACAAAACTTGGTAGTGTAGACAAAGCCAAAGTGTATTGGGCTCAATCCTGCAGAATGCTGTTAAGGTATTCAGCACCTTGCAGGATCAGGCCCATTTGTGAAGCTGTGATGGCACCCTGAAATGTTCGTAAGGACACCGCCGGATTGTCAGCAGCCGCTTAGCTCCATTGACTCCAACCTGATTTACCCCAGCTCCAGATCTGACCTTATAATGTATGTTTCTTCTGTTATTACTGTAATAAATGTTAGTATTTCTATATTCCCATTTTAATACTGTTTGGATTTCTGAAATGATGCCCTGGACTCCGTCACACAATGCACAGGCCACAGAAATACATGTCATTCTTAGAGTAACTTTTTGTTATGAAGACAAAAGGAAAATAGGTTTGCTTTATTTGAATAGAATAGCAAGTACAGTGAAAAGGTGGTGGTGTTGTTTTTTTTAAATCTGTGTAAGACTGTTCTCAGTGGTGCCAGTGATGCTGCAAAATTACACCTCCAAAGCACTGCTCCTGCTTTAATAATTAAACATTTCTGGGTATTTGTTTCACATGCTGTAAAGATATATGAACAGGGTAGAGGAGAAAGATGTGCAAAGCAAAGAACACCTGCAATTTACTGGTAGGTAATAGCCATTATCAAATGTCTCAATACCTTTAAGTGCCTGTTTGTGTCATTAAAGTGTGAAGTTTAAAAAAGACATTCTCTGATTGAAATGTGTTGGTCAACTTGCTATGCTTGGTCCAGCGCATGCATGAAATGTTTTCCTTGAATCAGTCAACACATGCCTGTTAGAAATGTGGATGCTTTAGGTAACAATGTTTTGTGCTGTCTCCATGCCTTCTTAGAACTGTAAAGAGAAGCAAAAAGAGGAGATCCCATTCTTCCCACATTTAAAGTCTTTGCAGGGGGTTGAGCAAATAAGCAGAAGTGGTCAAAATCACCAGGAAAATAATTCTGTCTTGTTGTTTATGGAAATCACTGTGAATGGTTTATTTATGTGTAGTAAAAGCAGAGATGACCTGATAGTGTGTGTGGGGGGGGGCTGGGGGGGCAGAGTCAGGGCATCCAGATTCAGCAGTGTTATTGAGCATGCTCAGTCTCTGTGAGCATGCTCAATTCAAGCCAAGCCAGTAATCTGGGGGAAGGGCAGGTGATCCCACATACTCCCACATACATTGCCTCTGAGTAAAAGATTCACAACCACAGAACTTCACCAATGTACTAGAACAACGATTCTCAAACTTTAGCAACCCGAGGACCCCCATTTTGATTTAAAAATGTTTGGGGAACCCTCAAACCCCCCTGCTCAGCCCCCTGCCCCCTTCCCCAAGGCCATGCCCCCAATCACTCCATCCCCCTTCCCACCCTCCCTCCATCACTCACTCTCCCGCACCCTCACTCACTTTCACCAGGCTGGGGCAGGGGTTTGGAGTACAGGAGGGGATGCAGGCTCTGGGAGGCAGTTAGGGTGCGGGAGGGGGGTGAGGGGTACGGGCTCTTGGAAGGAGTTTGGGTGTGGGAGGGGGTGAGGGGTACAGGCTCTGGGAAAGAGTTTGGGTGTGGAAAGGAGTGTGTGCTCTGGGCTGGGAGTTTGGATGTGAGAGGGAGCGGGGTGCAGGCTCTGGGAGGGAGTTTGGGTATGGGAAGGGGTGTGGGAGGGAGTTCAGCAGGGATGAGGGGTGCGGGAGGGAGTTTGGGTGCGGGAGGGGGTGTGGGCTCTGGGAGAAAGTTTGGGTGTGGGCTCTGGGCTGGAGCAGGGGGTTGGGGTGCATGAAGGGGTGAGGGGGGAGGCGCTTACCTCGGGCTGCTCCCGAAATCAACTGGCACATCTCTCTGACAGGGACTTCTAGGCGGGGGGGCCAGAGGGACTCCGCACACTACCCCTGCCCTCAGGCACTGCCCCTGCCGCTCCCATTGGCCACAGTTCCCAGCCAATGGGAGCTGTGGAGTTGGCGCTTGGGCCAGGGGCAGCGCATGGAGACCCCCTGTCACTCCTCACTGGCCATAGGGACGTGCTGGCCACTTCCGTGAGTGGTGCGGACCCAGGGTCCCTACTCCTTCCCCTCTCTCCCAGCACCTCCTTCACACTGGGGAACAACTGTTCCCTGATTGAAGGAGGCGCTGGGAGATTCATAGATTCATAGACTCTAGGACTGGAAGGGACCTCGAGAGGTCATCGAGTCCAGTCCCCTGCCCTCATGGCAGGACCAAATACTGTCTAGACCATCCCTGATAGACATTTATCTAACCTACTCTTAAATATCTCCAGAGATGGAGATTCCACAACCTCCCTAGGCAATTTATTCCAATGTTTAACCACCCTGACAGTTAGGAACTTTTTCCTAATGTCCAACCTAAACCTCCCTTGCTGCAGTTTAAGCCCATTGCTTCTTGTTCTATCCTTAGAGGCTAAGGTGAACAAGTTTTCTCCCTCCTCCTTATGACACCCTTTTAGATACCTGAAAACTGCTATCATGTCCCCTCTCAGTCTTCTCTTTTCCAAACTAAACAA
>NW_020706568.1:0-3745 GCF_002925995.2 Terrapene triunguis
GCTAAAACAAGGTCACTCCCGCCTCAATTCCGAGGGAACAGTTTGCCGTTCTTCAAGGCTTATGATTAGGGAGCAACACATTCCTACATCCCCCCCTATTTTATTTTATATGCTGTGTTTAGACAAAGCACCTTTACAGGATAGCATACACAACGCCACTAGATTAAGTAAGCATTAAACAAAGCAGCCAAGTAAAACGCCAAAAATCAAAACTAAGACCTCATACCATAAAAGGGTCTCTATCCACTCTAAGGGTGGCTATAACTAAATGTAATTCCACCAAGGAGGAAAAACATCCTAGCAAATGGCTTAAGCATAACATTTTAGCATATCAATTTACTATTACATGCGGTTGCTATTATCAGTAAGCTTAAAACAGCGCATTTCTTTTACTGTCTCACACCCCAAATATTGCTGGGTGATTTGCAGACAGGAACAAGGCAAGTACTTAACAGACCTTGCATTTCGGGGCAATGGCCAGGCAGAAATCAGATTAATTTAATACTTCTGCCAGGTGGGCCCAAATGTCTTGTAGTGTGGTGTCATTAACATACACACAGCTGTCATTAGCTTGAAAAAGTAAGTGTCCTGTCAGGTGTAATCCCAGGAGCACTGACTAAAATTAACTGGGCATACCAGGTGGTTTAATTTCCCAGATGTCTTGGTGAATTACCCAATCCCACATGCATCCTCCCCATGGACCCGGCAGGATTTGGTATGTGGGAGCCCACACCCTCTCAACCGGTCCATATGCTTGGAAGGAGCACTGAGAACGTCTGCACTTCCACCCAGAAAGTTTTCAAGTATGTCTCCATGGCCACAGATCAGATGGTACTCCTGATGTGTCTGTAAGGGCAGTGGGCCAAGCCTGAACATGCTAGATCCCACTGCAATGCCTTCCCAGCCTCAGTGATATTCAATACCATTTCTGTCAGCAACTTCTGGGTCATTGTCTGTATTTGGATGTGTTACAGGGGTAATAGTGTAATGGAGGAAATGGCAGGGGCAATGGCAACAAGGTGCCTTTGGTACTTATCATTTAAACTCCAATTAGGGAGGGCAATACATACTGAGGGACTTATCCAAAACACAGGGCGCAGCCTGTAGAATAAACCCCAAAATCCAATCAATCCCACGTTCCCAAGCATGGGTTCCACAGGTTTTTTCCTGCCAATGTATGATTCTTTGTTTCTTCACCAGGGTCAGTTCTTAATGTCTCTTGTAGTTAGGAATTCCTGGACTTTGTGGTTTCAATGAAGCAAGTATTCTTTCTTTTCTTTTCCTGAAACAGTCATAATTCAGCATCATACAGGGGAGAGGTTACTAGCACATCACCCTGTAGTGGTTTTGTGTCTTCTAGAGAAATTCAAAGCAACAGTAGGTCTGTCAGTGGACAAGGGAGAGGTTACTAGCACTTCACCTTGTCTTTTTTTCCTTTTTCCTGCTGTCCAGACGGCACAGCAAAACTAGAAGGAGAAATAGGCTTATCATCAGTCAAAAAGTCCTCCCGAGGTGGAGGGGTCTTTTTGCAGTGAAAAGCATGGGTCCAGGCAGTCAGTCCTTGGCACTTCACAGCAGTGTTGGTGGTTAACAGGACTTGGAAAGGGCCTTTCCAGCATGGAGCCAAAGCAGTCTTTCGTTGATGGACTTTACATAGACTCAGTCTCCTTGTTTCAATTAATGGCAGGGGTGCTAGGGTCTTTAAGTAGCACTTCTCTTCCTGTGAGAAAAAACCTAACACATTTCATTAATGCCTGGCAGTGTTTTTTAAATCTTAGTTGCTTGGGCACATTTAAGCCCCCCCTTGTCTTGGGGGGTCAGCCAAGTTTTGGCTGTGACCTTGGATGAGCCTGCAAGCTGTATCTTCCTCTCAGTTAACTCATTCTGTGCTTTTTCCTCTTCTCTTCTTGGCTTCTCTTAACCTACAAAGGAAACCTTCACTCTTCCAGTAAAATAACTTTATTACAGAGCTTTGGAGCAACAAACCGGGACAAGCACACCCACTTTTGAGGAGTGCACTTGGTACAACCTCAGGTGTCTAATTGCTTTCCTCCCTCCCCAGCCCTCTGGCTAGAAATCTGAGGTAGCCAGAAGGATCCCATGGGCAATATGGGGAGTGGGTTAACCTTCCATGTCCTTGTTTCCAAAAACTGTTGGTATGCAATTCTTAACAACAATTTTTGCCATAAAACACAAAAGTAATCCTTATTGTGCCAGTAAATGCATGGTACATTGAATGCTGTTTAGCTGGCATCCATTTTCTCTGATGATCTGAAAAACAAAAGAACAGAAGTCTACCCCTTCTGGGCAGTCAGTCATTGCTTAAAATGTTTCCTTGTATTTGTTTCATAGGCAGCCCAGATTTCAGTGGCTTCTACCTTGTTAGTTAGAAGACTGCATTAATACAAATGCTTTTTGGATTGCTTCCAGATCCAAAGCTATCCACAGCTTAAAGATTCTTACTTAAAAAGGGTCACAATTAACTTTCCCAGTCTTTTGTGCTTACAAACACGGGGGTATTAAAGGGGCTAGTGGACTCCTCCACATGCCCTGCCCGTAGCTGGTCATTAACCAAGTGCTGGAGGGCCTCCAGCTTGTCCAGAGGAAGCAATCACTGTGCAACCCATACGGGCTCGTCAGTAAGCCAACGGAGGGGGAGGGCCGTACGCCTAATCATCAATATGGATGGTGGCAGTTAAAGCGTTAATAAATCACGGCCCCACAGGTGGAGATGTAGCCCCCTCCATCATCCGCCCACGGACTCGGGCCGCGGCGGTGAGAGCGCCGAATCCTAACCACTAGACCACCAGGGATAAGCTGCCCGGGGCGTGCCCTCCACCTGCTGGGGGATGCTCAAAAACTGCCCTGTGCCATACAACTGCTCAGCAAGATAAGCCCCCCCACCTTGTGCTGCTGCCGCAAGCGCCTCTTGCTGGTACTTGCTGTCCCACACAACGTATTGCGCGGGAGACAGCACCATGCGACACATGTCTTTCCAATCTTGGGGGAGCAAGGAGTAACTGTTTGACACACCTTCCATGATCCCCAGGAGCTCGTGCAAAACCGAGTAGGGGAGAGCCTCCCAGTCCACTATCTCCCCCCCATTTCCATTATCCCGCCAAGAGACGGGGAACGCCTCGAACCCACAGCTGGATTCTTCGCCGGTCAAGAGACCGGCCTCGTGCACTGGCTGCACCGCCGCGGCGTCAGCGCCCCCCCGCCCGACCGGTAGGCATGGGGGCGCCGTCACGGGCGGCGGCGCAGGGAGGGTCAGCTGCAGGCAGGAGGGGGGTGGCCCATCACCTGGGGGCAAAGGGGAAACCGTCTTAAGGCCATCGGGGCCGAACCCCTCCAGCACCTCCTTACAACGCTGCCAGAGCAGCAGGTGCTGAACTGGGGCACGGGGTTCACTATACAAGGCGATCCCAATCCGTATCCAATCAAAAAGCTGTAAAGACCCACGGTCCGGATACCAGGGGCACTGGCGGTCTATTTCCCTTAGAAGGTCCTCAATATGAGCGACCGGGACAGCGATGCATGATCGCTGCCGTATAATCTTATGTAACTCTCTTGCGTGCTCCTTCTGGGCACTGGAAAGTCTCCCCCCCATACTCACGAATTAGGGGCGGCAAACAGCCGCGGGCGCGCTCGGCGTATCCAGCCGGTGAGTAGAGGGGTATCACGTCGGGGTCACCAGCTGCAGTGGTGACGACGCAGGAAAGGAAATAGAACGCCAGGTTTGTTG
>NW_020706569.1:0-2189 GCF_002925995.2 Terrapene triunguis
GATCACAGAAACCCCCTTGGGAGCTGCCACCCGATGTGCCAAGACTACCCCTGCTTCTGTTTTCCCTGCCAGCCCAGGACTCCAGCACCCCGTCTTGCTGAATTAGACACTCCAGTCCACTTCAACACAGACCCAGGGTCTGAATCACTTGTCCCAATGCTGCAAGTTTACCCAAAAACAGCTCACAGGAGTGTGCTTGTCTTTAACACTCAGATGCCCAACTCCCAATGGGGTCTAAACCCAGATAAATCCGTTTTACCCTGCATAAAGCTTATGCAGGGCAAACTCATAAATTGTTCGCCCTCTATAACACAGATAGAGAGATATGCACAGTTGTTTGCTCCCCCAGGTATTAATACATACTCTGAGTAAATTACTAAATAAAAGTGATTTTATTAAATACAGACAGTAGGATTTAAGTGGTTCAAGGTAGTAACCGACAGAACAAAGTAAGTCACAAGCAAAGTAAAATAAAATGCGCAAATCTATGCCTAATCAAACTAAATACAGATAAGTTCCTCACCAGTTCCAGAATGCTCCCTTTTACAGGCTAATCTCCCTTTAGCCTGGGTCCAGCAATCTCTCACAACCCCTGTAGTTACTCTCTTTTGTTTCAGTTCCCTTCAAGCATCCTGGGGGGGGTGGAGAGGCTCCTTCTTTAGCCAGCTGAAGACAAAATGGAGGGGTCTCCCCCAGGGTTAAATAGACTCTCTCTTGTGGGAGGAGACCCCCCTCCTCCCTCCTATGCAAAGTCCAGCTCCAAGATGGAGTTCTGGAGTCACCTGGGCAAGTCACATGTCCCTGCATGACTCAGTCTTTACAGGCTGAAGCCATTGCCCACATGGAATCTTGCATGTCTCCAGGAAGACTTCTTATGTGGATTGGAGCATTCCAAGATGCATTGTTCCCTGATCAGGTACTTAACCTGGCGAATTCCTTCCTAAAGAAGCTGACCAAATTCCTCCCAAAGCTTACTTAGAAACCAAGCAAGCATACAGCCCATATTCTTAACCTCAAGTAGAAAATGATATATATATATGTACAAATAGGATGAATAGATATAGTAGACCATAACCTTTACGGAGATATGTTACCTGGCACAGGCAGCACAAAACATATTCCAGTTATGTCATACATACATTTATACGCACCCCCTCCCCATAAAGCCTTATGGGGTACACTGTCACAGGGGATATTGGTGAGCAGGCATGTAGAGCTAGCGCTCTGAAGGTTTGGGTTTTCTGTCTTCTCTTGAACTGCCTATCGCAGCATTAATCTCCATCCTAAAGGACTTCAGGTTCAGGACTAATTTAATAAGATCAGAAACATTGCATATTTAACAGGGTAGTAGGGTCAAGAATTCTCAGGAAAGCCTTCCATTTGGATTAGCTAAAGCAGACCAAACTAATCGGGGTGACAATTCTTTTCCAGCCACCTGATGTGTACAAATCCTATTATCCCATCTCTGCTCCAGCAGATTCAGGATGTGCACATGAGAGAGCAAGTTTCTCTTGGAGAAGTGTTGGGACAGGATTATGGTGGGGAGCCGATCACAGAAACCCCCTTGGGAGCTGCCACCCGATGTGCCAAGACTACCCCTGCTTCTGTTTTCCCTGCCAGCCCAGGACTCCAGCACCCCGTCTTGCTGAATTAGACACTCCAGTCCACTTCAACACAGACCCAGGGTCTGAATCACTTGTCCCAATGCTGCAAGTTTACCCAAAAACAGCTCACAGGAGTGTGCTTGTCTTTAACACTCAGATGCCCAACTCCCAATGGGGTCTAAACCCAGATAAATCCGTTTTACCCTGCATAAAGCTTATGCAGGGCAAACTCATAAATTGTTCGCCCTCTATAACACAGATAGAGAGATATGCACAGTTGTTTGCTCCCCCAGGTATTAATACATACTCTGAGTAAATTACTAAATAAAAGTGATTTTATTAAATACAGACAGTAGGATTTAAGTGGTTCAAGGTAGTAACCGACAGAACAAAGTAAGTCACAAGCAAAGTAAAATAAAATGCGCAAATCTATGCCTAATCAAACTAAATACAGATAAGTTCCTCACCAGTTCCAGAATGCTCCCTTTTACAGGCTAATCTCCCTTTAGCCTGGGTCCAGCAATCTCTCACAACCCCTGTAGTTACTCTCTTTTGTTTCAGTTCCCTTCAAGCATCCTGGGGGGG
>NW_020706570.1:0-1828 GCF_002925995.2 Terrapene triunguis
TCCCAGCTAAATCCATCAAACTATGAGCAAGAGAGAAAAGAGAGACACACTTATATCAAGTTTGAGTTTCTAAGTGAGATCTCCTCTGCTTGACTTGGAACACTCTAAATATGTCTACTAATAAAAGTATTCACTCAGGAGAACACAAAGGCATGCATACCTGAAAAAGAAGAAATCCTATGCACACCTAATACATTAGATACATTGCTCACGAATACCAGGGTTCTTTTGTGAGTTCTCATTGAATAGAAGCAGCCACATGTGCTTCCCAGTCAAAAAGTTTTAATTAATTGCTTCCAGTCATTTTCCTTATGTAAAATTGGAATAGTTATAGAAAGGACTGGCTGTGGATGGTTTTGGTAGCGGTGGGATGGGGGATGTGTGGGGGAGTATTATACTAAAGTACTTGAAATGTCTAAGACAGAAACCAAAAATAGATAAATGCAATTTCTTCAAGGCTATTTACCTGTAACAAAATTCTTCAAAATCAGCTTCATACAAAATGATTGGATCTTCTTAATTAAGACCTGAAAAAGATTTGGTCATGGACGTCCTGAAAAATATCATGACAAGACAGATAGGTGCAAGTGACACTCTTTGGTGGGGGAAAATATATATCTGATAAGATTAACTATTGGGAGAGCAACAACAGGTACGAAAGAGTGGAATGTCAGACAGATCAACTCAAGATAAAGCAGCAAACACAAAGAGAAAAAAGAATGAGGAGTACTTGTGGCACCTTAGAGACTAACAAATTTATTTGAGCATAAGCTTTTGTGGGCTAAAACCCACTTCATCGGATGCATGCAGAGAAAAAGTTGTCAGAAGTCTGTGCTCTGCCCAGACGTGTTATTAACCAGGGTTTGCAACAAGTCAACAGGTCTATCCTTTTCATTTGCTGACTCTTAAGTTAGTTCATCTGTAACCATAGCATTTTATTTTTTTTGCTGAGTGTTTCAATGATTGTTTCCCATGCCTTGAACTGCTTGGGCTTTGTTAAATGGATTGAAAGGTTGCCTAGTTTCATTGATGTATCTGAAATGCTAACTTCCTACACTAGCAATCCTTAGTAAATCCCAACAGATATCGTTACACCTTCTGTGCCAATGTGCACTACAGAGACTATTTTTCACAACAGCATCAGTTTCCTACTCGCCTCTACGACAACACCACCAATAGCTCTTCCACTTAATGCACTGACTTGAAAACTGCTTATCAATGGATAGATAGGTCAAGATGACTGAAAACCAAAGCTCAGAAATTCTGTGGCCTTCTATATTTTCTGTCTGTGCTCATGTCTGTGGCTCAGCAATACTCTCCCAGTTTCAGGATGGAGTTATTTCAACTGCATTTCTGTAGCAATCCCCGCTACAGGTCATCAAGGGGACAGAACTGTGGACCTTCAGCGTCAAAAGCACAGGTCTCTATTATCTGAACTGAAAGAACAACTATTACCTAGTAGATACAGAAGGCTCTTTTCCTCTGTGTATAAAGAGGAAAACCCCAGACAAAAAAGCATGTTACATTTTTTTCTTCTTCTTGCCTTTGATTATATCATAGTCTGTGGTATTTAAGCACCAGACAGTAATTAGAGACAGCAGAGAATATGCCCCAAAAGGCACATTCTCAGTCTTCCCACCATTCCCAATTTGGTCTTTTCCAGGTTATTTCTCTGGAACATTATTTACTCATTTCTATAGCCTGTCTAGTGTATGTGAGGGTGTGACATTTATAAGCCGCAGCTCCACTTGCAGATAATAAACGGGGGTCAGCAGTGGCTGTCACTACACTGATGTGGGAAATGGTTTGCCGGGTGGTAAGGATGGGA
>NW_020706571.1:0-2697 GCF_002925995.2 Terrapene triunguis
GTCCCTCTGTCACTCAGACCTGTGATTTAAAAAAGTGTCCATCAATTATGGATGCTTCAGTTAAAAAAATGGAGGCACCCAAAATTAGTGGACACTTTTTAAAAACATGGGATTGTATGACTGATCTGGGAAACTGAGGACATCTCAATGAATAGACGCTTAAAAATAATTGGCCATAGTGTCTTTGTACCTCAAATTTCTCACCTGCAAAATGGGGATGATAAAAAGAATGCATTACCTACCTTGGAGGGTTCTTGTGAAGATTAATTACTTATGGCATGATTTGCAGAGTGCAAATTCAGCTCTCACTAAAGTCAACTTGAGCTGCAAGTGCCCCTTTGAAAATGAGGGCGTTAATATGGGTAGAGAACCCTGAAGAGTAAAAGTGTTATTATTTCTAGTATTTCCAGATTGTAGTTGACCCAGAACGTGTGATCTCATACTTTTGCTCCCTACCAGCCAAAAGGAGAAAGTTAACACTTCAGAACTGTGGAGAAGTGTTTGAGTTTGATTTTTCTGAATGCTAGGCGAAGGCTCACAGTGGTTTTTATTCAAAGCAGTTTGCTCCTCTTAGCTGAAGGACACTATTCATTAACATATGATCTTCTTAGGGTAAGGGAGTTTCACATTTGATGGTAGAATTCAAGATATGGTATTTTAAAGCAGTAAAGTTTAGTGCTTGATTATCTTTAATAAAGTATTAGCACAACTAGGCATGCTTAGTTGTTACACTGTCTGACATACATGTAAGAGATGGAAATCATCACAGTAAAAAGAAATCTAAAGATCATTAAAGATGCAGTTAGATGTGACTGTGATATTTATTCATTCACACAAATCTTGGAGACTGCTGAGGCTTACAGAGTAACTCACTAGGTCACCACATTTGAATATAAATGATAGGAATCTTTTTTGGTATTAGAATTATATAAGTATGCCAAGACTAGAGAAGAGTGTGGGGAACTTCAGAGAGTACCTAGCAAGTTAGGTGAATGGGCAGCATGATGGCAGATGAAATTCATTACTGACAAAAGCTAGGTAATGTTTATTGGAAGAAATCATTTGAACCACTCACACACATTGCTGGATTCTAAACTGATTGTACTGTAACAACTCAGGAACAAGACCTGGGTGTAATTGTGGGGAACCCAATGAAAACATTTGTTCAACATGCATCAGCACACGAAAAAGCAATCAAAATGGTAGGACATAGAATGGAATAGAAAACAATTATTATGACATTATGTAAATCAACTGTATGCCCCCACCTAGAATTCGGTGTTCATTTCTGGTAATCCAAACTCATAAAAGGCGATAGCAAAAATAAAAAGGGGTTCAGAGATTGATAACAAAAATGATTGGAGGAGAATGAAGGGGGACTTCGATAAGAGGAGGGACTAAAAAGATTGAGACTGGTTAGAGATGAGACGAAGAAGAAGGAATATGACAGGGGAATACAAAATAGTAGTATTGAGGAGGCAAACTGGGCCTCTGTCATAGTACAAGAGAAAATTCAGTGAAATTGAAAAGCAACACGTAAACTCATTCAAGGCAATGCTTTTTTACATAGCACATGGAACTCATTGCCACAGGATATGATGATGGAAGCCAAGTGCTTAGTGGGATTTTAAAAAAATAGAAATGTATATAGCTAAAGAGAACATCCATATATTAGACACGATAAACTTTTTAAAATCCCTCATGCTTCAGAGGGCATGAATCAAACACTCCCTTGGGGAGTTAGGAAAAAAATTCCTTTAGCCCACACTGGACAATTACACAACAGCCTTTCTTGCACCTTCTTCTGAATCATCTGGTACTGGTCAGTTAGAGACAGGATACTGGACCAGATTAGCCAGTGGCCGGGTATGAGATTCCCATGTGCCCATTTTTTGGGTAGGATTTGCAGATGTACTTAAGTGAAAGGTGGCTTGTGATTCAAATTCATGTAGGTGCTTTTAAAAATCTCATGCTTTCTTTTGAGTTTTTTCAGGAGAACAACAACAAAAAGAGACAACGAATGTCTTTTATTGGGATAAAAATAGTGACTACTGTGTGTGTGCGTGTATAGGCGTTAGAATAATAAAAGAACTCATGACCTATCAGCACGTAGATCCTTTTGGTAGCTGATTTAGAACCAAATCCTGCTTGCCTTACTGAAGCAATTAGCTTGATTATCGTCACAGGGATATTCATATGATTAAGATGAGCAGGGTTTGATCCTTATTATAGTAACCAATAATGTACACAGAACCAGACTACAGAATATACACACTGTGCTTGATGTTATGGTGATGGGCACTATGGAAAACCCATTGACAGGGAGACAGTTAGACAGGTAACACAGTAGTTTTCTGACTTCTAGAATGAGGATCAATTTGACATTATTTTAAATGGAAAGAGAAAACATGACAATAGGGGACATGTTCTCAAATATTTTATCTATGTAACTGTATCTATTGTTACTTTCTCTAATTCAACCCCACAGATTTTTCATAGGAGAGAATAGGGAAATTAGCTGTACTCAATTTCCATTAATCAAAAAAAAAAAATCTGAAAGTTTCAATTGTGCAGTGGTATTTCTTGCCTATTATTGTGGGACATAAGTGCCATCTGGATATTTGCCCTGTGACCAGTGGGTTGAGATATATGTGTGTGTGTGTGTGTGTGTGTGTGTGTGTGTGTGTGTGTGTGTGT
>NW_020706572.1:0-2016 GCF_002925995.2 Terrapene triunguis
GTCCCTCTGTCACTCAGACCTGTGATTTAAAAAAGTGTCCATCAATTTTGGATGCTTCAGTTAAAAAAATGGAGGCACCCAAAATTAGTGGACACTTTTTAAAAACATGGGATTGTGTGACTGATCTGGGAAGCTGAGGAAATCTCAATGAATAGACGCTTAAAAATAATTGGCCATAGTGTCTTTGTATCTCAAATTTCTCACCTGCAAAATGGGGATGATAAAAAGAATGCATTACCTACCTTGGAGGGCTCTTGTGAAGATTAATTACTTATGGCATGATTTGCAGAGTGCAAATTCAGCGCTCACTAAAGTCAACTTGAGCTGCAAGTGCCCCTTTGAAAATGAGGGCGTTAATATGGGTAGAGAACTATTATTTCTAGTATTTCCAGATTGTAGCTGACCCAGAACGTGTGATCTCATACTTTTGCTCCCTACCAGCCAAAAGGAGAAAGTTAACCAGAGAAAGTTAACACTTCAGAACTGTGGAGAAGTGTTTGAGTTTGATTTTTCTGAATGCTAGGCAAAGGCTCACAGTGGTTTTTATTCAAAGCAGTTTGCTCCTCTTAGCTGAAGGACACTATTCATTAACATATGATCTTCTTAGGGTAAGGCAGTTTCACATTTGATGGTAGAATTCAAGATATGGTATTTTAAAGCAGTAAAGTTTAGTGCTTGATTATCTTTAATAAAGTATTAGCACAACTAGGCATGCTTAGTTGTTACACTGTCTGACATACATGTAAGAGATGGAAATCATCACAGTAAAAAGAAATCTAAAGATCATTAAAGATGCAGTTAGATGTGACTGTGATATTTATTCATACACATCTTGGAGACTGCTGAGGCTTACAGAGTAACTCACTAGGTCACCACATTTGAATATAAATGATAGGAATCTTTTTTGGTATTAGAATTATATAAGTATGCCAAGACTAGAGAAGACTGTGGGGAACTTCAGAGAGTACCTAGCAAGTTAGGTGAATGGGCAGCATGATGGCAGATGAAATTCATTACTGACAAAAGCTAGGTAATGTTTATTGGAAGAAATCATTTGAACCACTCATACACATTGCTGGGTTCTAAACTGATTGTACTGTAACAACTCAGGAACAAGACCTGGGTGTAATTGTGGGGAACCCAATGAAAACGTTTGTTCAACTCGCATCAGCACATGAAAAAGCAATCAAAATGGTAGGACATAGAATGGAATAGAAAACAATTATTATGACATTATGTAAATCAACTGTATGCCCCCACCTAGAATTCGGTGTTCATTTCTGGTAATCCAAACTCATAAAAGGCGATAGCAAAAATAAAAAGGGGTTCAGAGATTGATAACAAAAATGATTGGAGGAGAATGAAGGGGGACTTCGATAAGAGGAGGGACTAAAAAGATTGAGACTGGTTAGAGATGAGACGAAGAAGAAGGAATATGACAGGGGAATACAAAATAGTAGTATTGAGAAGGCAAACTGGGCCTCTGTCATAGTACAAGAGAAAATTCAGTGAAATTGAAAAGCAACATGTAAACTCATTCAAGGCAATGCTTTTTTACATAGCACATGGAACTCATTGCCACAGGATATGATGATGGAAGCCAAGTGCTTAGTGGGATTTAAAAAAAATAGAAATGTATATAGCTAAAGAGAACATCCATATATTAGACATGATAAACTTTTTAAAAGGGATATAATCCCTCATGCTTCAGAGGGCATGAAATCAAACACTCCCTTGGGGAGTTAGGAAAAAAATTCCTTTAGCCCACACTGGACAATTACACAACAGCCTTTCTTGCACCTTCTTCTGAATCATCTGGTACTGGTCAGTTAGAGACAGGATACTGGACCAGATGAGCCAGTGGCCGGGTATGAGATTCCCATATGTCCATTTTTGGGGTAGGATTTGCAGATGTACTTAAGTGAAAGGTGGCTTGTGATTCAAATTCATGTAGGTGCTTTTAAAAATCTCACTACACTGATGTGGGAAATGGTTTGCCGGGTGGTAAGGATGGGA
>NW_020706573.1:0-1062 GCF_002925995.2 Terrapene triunguis
GTGTGTGTGTGTGTGTGTGTGTGTGTGTGTGTGTGTGTGTGTGTGTGAGAGAGATAGAGAGAGAGAGAGAGGGAATGAGAGAGACTGACTTTTAAAAAGAGCCAGTCGGAACAGAGATTCTGCATATTCAGAAATATAAGAAAACATCACAAATCTTAATGCAGCCTGAAGAAATTGCAAGTCATCCAGTGAGCAAGAGGGCTTGAGAAATCTATTTGTCCACCTGCCCATGAAGAGTAGGACAATTTCCCAGGCAAGGGATGGAGAAGAGCAGAAGACTCCATGAAGTCCACTAGGGATCTTGCTATGCTGATGTAATTCACATGGGAAGTGTGCGTAGATGTTAGAGGGATGAGTGCCATACAAAATCCACAGACAGATAAAGAGTAAAACTGTTTAATGGCTGGAAGCTGTAAAAGGGTTCTCAATACTATTGCTGGCAGGTGAAAAAAATTCTGCTTTTAGTTATGATGGTCCCTGGTTCTAGTTTGTATTCTTAATATGCGTCAGTGGAAATTATATTAGGGATGGGCACAAGCCACAACATTGAGATCCAGATCTGAATTTTGAAGCACCAAAGTTCAATGATGTTGGCTTCCTCCATCAGAAATCAAAATGACATCTGCAAAATTTGGATCTAGGTTTGTTTTTTGAACAACCCTCAAGTTTAGGGGTGTTTGGATCCAGGATTTTAGTTTACATAGGTCTATATGCATGTGAAGTACCACTGTGCATTCTAGATCAAATCCAAGCTCATGGTTGTCAATGGAGTTTTGTCATACTCTTTAGAACTGGTCCCAAATTGGAAGCCCCCTATAATGGGACTCAAATTTAGTTCTGTGTTTGTATACAGGAGCTAATTCAGTGCTAAAGGAAGAATGTTATGCCTGATGAAATATCACTGTTACTAATATTGCTAAAGCCAATTAATGGAGATTTTCCTTCAAGTCAAGTGATCAAACTGTAGAATTAGACAGAACTTTGCAAGTTTTTGGAGGGCTTTTGACAATTCAGGTCCCAGCTAAATCCATCAAACTATGAGCAAGAGAGAAAAGAGAGACA
>NW_020706574.1:0-7964 GCF_002925995.2 Terrapene triunguis
AGCTAAACCACTAAGAGCATGAGAAATTTGTGCTGCAGACTTCATGGTTTCTCTGCACAAGAGAATAACTGGGTGAAGGTTCAGGATGGTTCTTGCAAACATTGCTTATGGTAGTTGTAATGTCATTCACCCTGGTAGAGAAACCAGGAAGCCCGCTGAGCAAACCTCTCAGAATGTAAAGTGGTAAGAATTGTTTAAAATTCTGTTGGCTGAGAGCGTGGGGTCTGATCCTACTGCCATTGGAATCTGTGTTAAAACTCCCATTCACTTCAGTGGAGCAGGATCAGACCCCTCACCGAGAAATCTGATAAGGGACAGACAATCTTGTGGCTAAGGCACTGGATGCAGGTTCAAAGAGCAGCGTTCCATTTGTGGTTCTACTATAGCTATGTTAGGCACATCATTAATGTCTCTGACTTGGTTCCCCATCTAAAATGGGGATGATGATGCTTCCTTTTCTCCCACCCTCTGTCTGTCTTGTCTATTTAGACTGTGAGCTCTTTGGTACAGCGACAAGTACAATGGATCCCCCATCTTTGGGGGGTTTACAAGCTACTGTAAAACAAATAGTAAATAACTACATCAGTTTTACACTAGTCAGATTCATCCTAAATATTCTATTTATTAGTGGTATGTTTTTTACTAGTCTCCAGGTTGACTTCAATAGGAATTTGACCTGGGTAAGGACTGAAAGATTTACCACATTTTAAAGAAGTCTTTAGAAAAAATTTTCTATTGGTGTCATTTAAAGCCTACTAAGGCTGGAGAAATCATTTGATCTTCAGCTGAAAACAAGCATAAGGAATAGATACAGGTGATAATTTTATGTTCAGTAATTGCTACTTTATTCAAAATACTCATTATACAACAAGCTGACATTGGGATGGGGAATTATTCCACTGTTTCTACTTCGTACATGGAGCCATTATATAAGAGAGCCTAACTTACAGCAGCAAAATATTTCTTTTTATGTTTTAAAACCTATAGACTGATTTTAATTTAATTAACCAAACTTTTTATTAAAACATTGACAGAATTGCTCATTAGCATTTGAAACAAATTGTTCTCAAACGGCAAACTCAAAATATGGGTCATATTTCCTGTGTATTAAACAAGTATTTCACTTGCATTTAAAGTTAATTATTGTAATTGAAAAGCAATAGATTATTGAGCTTCAGTACATTTCTGAGACATGGCAACTGTTGTTGCTATGTAATTAACTTGAAATTACCTAAACTACAATGGTATAATTACTAGACATGATAGTGGGGTAATGTTCTGCTTTCACCTACAACAAGACCACTGGAATTCCATTTGTTTGGCTTGAGTACTCTAGAGCCTCGAAGGCTTATTTGCATGGATTGTGATGTAGCTCGCTGGAAAGGGCTTCAAAGTGTACCATTGCATAACGAGTTTGACACTCATAGTCCTCAATATTGGCTTCTACTTTCCAGATATTTAGTGGAACATTTTGTTGGCATGTTAAGTAATATCAGAAGGATGCCCAGTTTAAATAAAGCTGATAGGATGAATAAAGAGGTTAAGAAAATACAAATAAAATGTTAATGTGGAAATTCTGTCTTGGTTTATATTCCCTCCATCCCCACTGAACTACCCCAGGCAAGTCTAACCTAAAAGCCAGCATTGACACAGCTGATAACTGGCAATGCTTGATGGTCTTGGCAGTACCAAAGATGAGTTGTGGGAACCTCTCCAGTTGCTGTCTGCATGGGTTTCATTGAACTTTTCCATCAGCAAGTGCAAATCTTGCCTGCCTGAATAGAGCTGCGCAAAGTGTGTGATATGGGGTTGGTTTTGTTTTGGAAAATAGTTTAATTAGCTAAAAATGTAGCTGTGGTTAGGAGGGGAAATGGGGGAGGGGACTTCCCCAAAAGTCAAGGTTTCATTTTGATATTTTCTAAAGGAAAACATTTAATTTTTATTTTGGAACTGTTTTAGTTTCAAAATTTAGATTTAATTTAAAAAATGAAGCATTTGGGGTAAAATTTGGGATTTGACTGAAATTAAACATTTTTCTGTTTGCAAGAGGGGGAAAAAATTGTTGGTTTAGGCTAACTTGAATTTATTTATTTATTTATTTGGGTTCAGCCACAGACCTGAAAAATCAACTCTTCATCTAACTCTATGCAATCCGGTGGGATTAAGCTCTGGGGTTTATTTTGACTTTCCAGATTTGTAGAAAAGCTGACTCTCGAGCTAAACTGAGGTTGAAGTTGAAATTGCCTTTGCCTGGCTGCTTCTGCCAAACTTCATGAGCCATAGAGGATAAAGCATGTGACCAGCTGTCATGAAACAAGTTGAAACCTCACAACCCAGTCTAGAACAATCCATGTCTATCCAAAGACAGTAAAATATTCCATTTCCACGTTTCAACTTCCATGAAAACACATCAGTTTTTGCAAACAAAATAAATTTAACAGAAGAGATGTGCATTTCTTTACAAGTATGTGTAACGTGAATGCTGTATGGGGTACTGCATTAAGCATGGGACAGGGATCCAGAAAGACACTCTTGTGAAGTATTTAAATATCCTCGTCATCAGGATTATAATCAGGCCGTCTGATTTTCAAGCCCAAAACTAATCCAAGTGACTACCGTACCACAAAGTCTTTAATCCTCCTGGCTTTTCCTTTCCTAACTTGATCATGTACGTACCCAACAGAGCAGAAACTAGTAAACATCATGAGTGAAATTCTGACCCCATGAACATATGGCAAAACTCTCGTTGACTTCAGTGAAGCCTAGATTTCACCCCCATGTATTTTGCTCCTCTAACTGAACAAATAGTTTCTCTAGAAATGGTTAGATCTAAAAACATGTCTGGCTTTGGGTTTCCCTCAGCAGCCTTTCGTGGTGGTTTCCTTCTTTTCCTTTATGTAAATTAATCTAGTGCTCATGAAAATGAGGGACAGACCATTTTCACTTGCGCCAGCCATAGTCAATGTGCATGTTTAAACAGAACCTTTGTCACAATTCAGGTCAGCTGCACCTGTATTTCCTCTTCTACGTTCCCAGCTCCTCAGTCACCCCTTCTCTTGAGTGGAGGCCTCTCTCTCTCTCTCTCTCTCTCTCTCTCCTCTCTAACTTGGGATTTTTCCAGGCTGTACAATTCCCTGTCTACACTGTGATACTTCCAACAAGACAGGCTGCCTAAAGAGGCCAGCATCTGTGCTTGGCTTACTCTTTGCAGCCAGTTATGTTGTGTTTAGCCTTCAGTTAGGAGTTACCACACAGCTCTTTCTGAGCAAACACATGTATTCTTAAGGTGAAAGCATTACAGAGAAAACATGACAAACAAAAGAACCTACACATGTCCAAAAAGCTTACCAGAGTTCACCTCTAACTTCAACAAGGGCTTTGGTAGGAAACAGTTCTTCAAACCCCACGTGGGGTTTTCTGTGGTTACCAGTTCGTTACAGCCTTCACTGAGAAGAAGCAACCCAGGAAAAGTCTTTCCTTTATGCAGTGTGGACCTTTGCCTGTTCCCAGAGCCACAAAATCAATCAGTACACACTGGTCTTCTCCTCAAGGCATAGCTTCAAAGGCTGGGATTTTGCATAACTAGAACTGGCATTAACCTCCCCTCCCAGAGATATCCCAGGGAAACCACTTGATGCTGTTTGTCCAAAAGTGCGTCTTTGTCTGGCCTAATCAATATAGTCCTTTGAAATTCATAGCACTTCCCAGGGTTCATGATAATACATAATGTTTGCATTTAATACAATGGACTCCAAAGATAGTAAAAGTTAATTATATAAGGTTTGGTTTGGGGTTTCTTTCTCCCCCCAAGGATATTGTAGGAAATTGCCATATCCTTTTCCAAATAGAGATTCCTAATTGCACTAAATTAGTTGGTGGTTTCCTCATGTGGCTCAAATTGGACCTAAAAACTCATGTTAGTCAAGATGGGAATCCCATTGTTCCCAAACAGCAATTAAGTGCCTTAATTCACTGCACTACCACCTCATCCCTCCTTAGCTTTCTTGTCTCTGGAGCCCAAGTAATGGCCCAAAAGAAATGAACTTTCAAAGAATGAATAGCCTTTCATGATCTGTGGTCTGGATGGAGTTCTTATCCTTAATGAGGACATGATTCAATAATGTCAAAGAAAAGGAGAGGGTACAGCTGAAATGAATTAGGTGTGTAGGGGCAAGGAGGAGATATGAAGGAAGATGGTTATTATTGTGAGTGTTTAGGACTATTGCCAACCAAGCATTTGAAAATTATGAGAATTTCAAAAATATATTTTGGGCTGTTCTTATTTGCCTTCTGTTTTTAGCTTTTGGGGATTTATATTTTCCAGCTTTTCTCTGCAAAACTAAGGCCTTAAACTTAATTTTTTAAAATGAAAGATGAGATCCATATGGAATCACATGATGCCACCAGCTGGGCTTCATGGAAAAAACATACTGCATGTCTTGCAATAAAATCACTAGAGTTGGCAACAGTGAAAAATGTTCAGACTGCAAAGAAACTTATTCTCCACTCCATTATACAGTGTTCTATATCCACTGATGGCAAAAGATTCAATGATGTAAAACTGGTGTAACCGAGTGGGAAAATTAGACCCTAGGGCCTAATGAGTACTTCCATTGACTTCAATGAGACTACTCACTTGCTGAGTTAGGCACCTTGCTGAATCAGGGCCTACATTTGCAGTCTGTATGTCCGTGTAATGTCCCTATGTACTCACAAGAAGGTACTTTTGCTTTGACAGACTGGGCCAAGTTCAGACCTACTGTAAGTTAGATGCAACTCCCTTGGAAGTCTCTGGGCCATATTCAATGGTGAAACAGCTGTGCAAGTTGCATTTTGAGGGGGGTCAACAAGTGTGTGTAAATGGTAAAGCACTGTAACTTGTGCTGATTTGGTACTGAACAAGCATGAAATGTGAGCGTAACTTGCATGCCCAGGAGACAGAAGGGGACAACATGTCTGGAAAAATGATTAACAGGAGGGTTTAAAATAAAGCAGCTTCCTCAAGTTAAATACTCTTGTGAATTACTTTTCCTGTTGTTTTCCCCTATTCCCTTAGCATGAGAGTCACCTTTGTTTCACACACTCACTGAATATAAAGCTGCATATATTCCATTTAAAAAAATTGGAACTAAATGTTGACTAAACTTTTGCAAATTCCACCCCTCCCCCCTTTTTTTTTAACACAAGCTCAAATTTACACTAATTTTCCAACCCACTTTCACCACTTGCATGACTTACTCCATGAATGAGTTTGGCCCAGTGATTTCAGTTTTTTATATATATATATATATAGAGAGAGAGAGAGAGAGAAATCTCTAAGGCACACAATCATTAACCAGAACTTACTGGGAAAAAAATTGCTTTAAACTTTCTCTTTTTTTTCCCCTGCATTGGCTTTTGTTTATCAGTTTTATTTTATTTTAAAGTTTTTTCTGCAAACCCCAAACCTCTTAATTATTCTTATAGGGCCATAACCTGTTTCAGTTTAGACCTTTAGGCTTAATTAACCTTTGGCTGGAAAGCTTTTCTAAATGGAACAGGGGCTTCAAGGGACAATGTGTGTCAGGGAAGCTCCTTCAAATACACAGCAGCGTGTTTGTGAGTTGCATGTGACCCCAGAGATTACTCAGATTATTTGCTGCTATCCTGCAATTAGAACTCTATTCACAAGGTTTACAAACTTGTCAAGAAGATGCTTTTAAAGTGGTAGTGGCAGTATGAGAATCATGGGTCTGATTCTCCTCTTGTGCCCAATTTTCATCTAGAAATGCACTGACCTCTGTGGATTTACAGCAGCGTAACTGAGAAGAGAAGAAAATCCCCTATGTTAACAAGCACATCAATTTACTATTGTTATATAGAATACTGTATCTTGGGACTAAATATAAAAAAGTAAAATAGCATATTTCCTTTAGCCTGGACAATGGAAACCAATGAAGTCAGTTTCACTTTTATTTATAGTTGGTTTCACTTTCAGCATCGTAGTTTTGTAAAGTTTGGGTTTCAGACACTTCTGGGAGGGAAATGTTTATTTGTTTAGAATCTTTCATTTGAACTTTTTTTAAATTGCAGAGGCATTTCTGTAAGCCTTAGGTTACAGCAAAGCTTGCTACATTTGAACTGATAGTGTCTCTTGAACTATCACATAAACCCAAACAGCTAGTGCTGCGATCCACTTAATGAATCTTACTTTGGCTGACTTGTTTACGACTGTATATTTCCATGGCACCAAATCAAAAGAGAGAACGGCACACTGTTACCAAACAAATATCTGGTAAAGAAATAAATGGTAAGAGAAACCACTCCCTGAGCCTCAAAAAGTCCAAGTATAATGTAGAATTGTCCTGCTGAATGACTGGATCTGTAGAAACCTCTAGGCACGCACTGCAGGAGCAGATCTCATACCGGACATCCCTCTTGGCAGTGGCAACCCGGTCAGGTCCAAATGCCTAGGCCCTGAAGGTCCCCTAAGCCTCCCCAGCAGTTCAAAGGTGCCCAGAATCCTACCAAAGCTGTGACCCTTTTGATTTACAGTTTACAGACTCATGGAGCCTTCTCTAACCCAGCCATCTTTATCTGACCTTTGATCGTCCTGGAGCCAGACGAGCCCCTCCCACCCCACTACATAAACCTGCCCATCTCTTCCTCCTGCCTGCTCAAAGCTTCCTGTCCCTACAAAAGCCTTCCTCTTTGTTCTTCCTGTGAGTCCTTTTCTTAAACCCCTGCTTTGTCACCTCTGTCCTGTGTGGAAATTTTCCACTGTCTCCACTTCTCCCATCCCTGCAAACAAGTTGGAAGAACAAGCTTCCGCCAAGCTCCATTATCAGGCAGAGTACAGCCATTAAGGTTAATGACTCTCCAGTGTCCCGAGTCTGGTAGTCCATGTTTATGCTGCAGCTCATGTTAGCAAATGGTGTATTCCACATCCACACAGAGGCATTCCCTGCTACAACAATTTTATAACAACTTTGTAACATCAACCAGAATTCATAAAATGGATGTCCAGGCATCCCTCAAACTATCCCAGCATAGGCCATCCGCCACAGAGCAGCTACGTATGTTCCATACGAATTCAATACAGCTACGTATGTTCCTAGACAAATTAGAGGATTGGGCCAAAAAAAACCTGATGAGGTTCAACAAGGACAAGTGCAGAGTCCTGCACTTAGGACGGAAGAATCCCATGCACTGCTACAGACTAGGGACCGAATGGCTAGGTAGCAGTTCTGCAGAAAAGGACCTAGGGGTCACAGTGGACGAGAAGCTGGATATGAGTCAACAGTGTGCTCTTGTTGCCAAGAAGGCTAACGGCATTTTGGGCTGTATAAGTAGGGGCATTGCCAGCAGATTGAGGAACGTGATCGTTCCCCTTTATTCGACATTGGTAAGGCCTCATCTGGAGTACTGTGTCCAGTTTTGGGCCCCACACTACAAGACGGATGTGGAAAAATTGGAAAGAGTCCAGCGGAGGGCAACAAAAATGATTAGGGGGCTGGAGCACATGACTTATGAGGAGAGGCTGAGGGAACTGGGATTGTTTAGTCTCCAGAAGAGAAGAATGAGGGGGGATTTGATAGCTGCTTTCAACTACCTGAAGGGGGGTTCCAAAGAGGATGGAGCTCGGCTGTTCTCAGTGGTGGCAGATGACAGAACAAGGAGCAATGGTCTCAAGTTGCAGTGGGGGAGGTCTAGGTTGGATATTAGGAAACACTATTTCACTAGGAGGGTGGTGAAGCACTGGAATGCGTTACCTAGGGAGGTGGTGGAGTCTCCTTCCTTGGAGGTTTTTAAGGCCCGGCTTGACAAAGCCCTGGCTGGGATGATTTAGTTGGGAATTGGTCCTGCTTTGAGCAGGGGGTTGGACTAGATGACCTCTTGAGGTCCCTTCCAACCCTGATATTCTATGATTCTATGATAAGCTAAACCACTAAGAGCATGAGAAATTTGTGCTGCAGACTTCATGG
>NW_020706575.1:0-5592 GCF_002925995.2 Terrapene triunguis
TTACAGGGTAATCAAACTTAAAGAGCTCAGAGGACCCCCCTCTGTCTTAGGTTCAAAGTACAGCAAACAAAGATACACACTCTGGTAAAAAGGTACATTTACAAGTTGAGAAAACAAAGGAAATCTAAGACGCCTTGCCTGTCTTTTACTTACTAGTTTGAAATAGGAGAGACTTGTTTAGAAAGATGGGGAGAACCTGGATTGATGTCTGGTCCCTCTCAGTCCCAAGAGCGAACCACCCCTTAAAACAAAGAGCACACACACCAACCTTTCCCCCCCCCAAGATTTGAAAGTATCTTGTCTCCTTATTGGTCCTTGGGTCAGGTGTCAGCCAGGTTACCCGAGCTTCTTAACCCTTTACAGGTAAAAGGATTTGGAGTCTCTGTACACAGAGAGCTGTTACCCTTCCCTTCATAGTTATGACACGCCCCCCAAATCACAGATAGTGTTGGACGTTCGGTTCCACACTGGCTGTGATTTCTTCCTGGAGTTCTAGGAGAAAACAGAGTTAATAAGACACATGTACCTTTAGACATACTACTGATTATATAAAAACTAACAATATGTTTCATTCCAAGAACAATTGTTAACCAGTTAACTCTGGGAAACTTTCCCGGGAGAGTGCATCAGCCACTTTGTTAGAAGCTCCCGAAATGTGTTGTATTTCAAAATCAAAATCTTGGAGAGCTAAACTCCACCGAAGAAGTTTTTTGTTATTTCCCTTGGCGGTATGAAGCCACTGTAGCGCAGCATGGTCTGTTTGTAGTTGGAAACGCCGTCCCCAAACATATGGGCGTAGCTTTTCCAGCGCGTACACAATGGCGTAGCATTCCTTTTCGCTGATTGACCAGTGACTTTCCCTCTCAGACAGTTTTTTGCTGAGAAACACGACAGGATGGAATTCTTGATCCGGTCCTTCCTGCATTAAAACTGCTCCCACGCCTCTCTCGGAAGCATCTGTGGTTACTAGGAACGGTTTGTCAAAGTCTGGGGCCCTTAGCACAGGGTCAGACATGAGTGTTGCCTTAAGCTGGTTAAAGGCCTTTTGACACTCATCAGTCCACTGAACTGCATTTGGCTGTTTCTTTCTGGTTAGGTCTGTCAGCGGGGCGGCGATTTGGCTGTAGTGTGGTACAAATCGCCTATAATATCCGGCCAAGCCTAAGAAGGATTGGACCTGTTTCTTTGACTTTGGAACCGGCCACTTTTGGATAGCATCCACTTTGGCCTGTAGGGGATTTATAGTTCCTTGACCCACCTGGTGCCCCAGGTACGTCACTCTGTTTTGGCCTATTTGACACTTTTTAGCCTTAACAGTTAGTCCTGCCTGTCGGATGCGCTCGAAGACTTTTCCCAGGTGCTCCAGGTGTTCTGTCCATGAATCAGAAAAAATGGCCACATCATCGAGGTAGGCAACTGCAGATTCTCCCAATCCCGCTAAGAGACCATCTACAAGTCTTTGGAAGGTGGCGGGTGCATTTCGCAACCCGAAAGGGAGTACATTGAATTCATACACCCCTGCCTGGGTGACGAAGGCGGACCTTTCCTTAGCGGGTTCATCTAGTGGTACTTGCCAGTACCCTTTGGTTAAGTCTAAAGTAGAGATGAATTGGGCATGTCCCAATTTTTCCAATAGCTCATCTGTGCGTGGCATTGGATAGTTGTCAGGACGAGTTACAGCATTTAGCTTACGGTAGTCCACGCAAAAGCGTATTTCCCCATCTGGTTTGGGAACTAGAACCACTGGAGATGCCCATGCACTGTTAGAGGGGCGGATTATACCCATCTGTAGCATGTCCTGGATCTCCCTTTGTATAGCCGCTTGGGCATGAGGTGACTCCCGGTAGGGTGGGGTTCTAATTGGGTGAGCATTACCTGTGTCAATGGAGTGGTATGCCCGTTCGGTCCGTCCTGGAGTGGCTGAGAAAATCGGTGCAAAGCTTGTGCACAGCTCCTTGATCTGCTGTCGCTGCAGACGTCCCAGGGTCGTGGAGAGGTTCACCTCTTCCACGCCACCATTCCTTGTTCCTTCGTAGTAGACACCTGCAGGCCACTCCGCGTCATCTGTTTCCTGGGCTGTAAACTGGCAAACGTTTAATCCTCTGGAATAAAAGGGCTTAAGAGAATTAACATGGTATACCTTAGGCTTTATGTTGGAGGTGGGGGAGGCTACGAGATAGTTAACAGCTCCTAGGCGCTCCTGGACCGTGAATGGTCCTTCCCACGACGCTTCCATTTTATGGGCCTGGAGCGCCTTTAAGACCATGACTTGGTCTCCTACTTTGAAGGACCGTTCTCTGGAATGTTTATCATACCAGGCCTTTTGCTCTTCCTGAGCATCCTTTAGGTTTTCTTTAGCAAGGGCTAAAGAGTGTCGGAGGGTGTTTTGTAGGTTGCTTACAAAGTCTAGAATGTTAGTTCCTGGAGAAGGCGTAAACCCCTCCCATTGCTGCTTCACCAACTGTAATGGCCCCTTAACCTCGCGGCCATACACAAGTTCAAATGGTGAAAACCCTAAACTGGGATGTGGAACAGCCCTGTAGGCAAAAAGCAACTGCTGCAACACTAGGTCCCAATCATTGGAGTGTTCATTTATGAATTTACGTATCATGGCCCCCAAAGTTCCATTAAACCTCTCCACCAGACCATTGGTTTGATGGTGATGAGGGGTGGCAACCAAGTGATTCACCCCATGAGCTTCCCACAGGTTTTTCATGTTCCCTGCCAGGAAATTAGTTCCCGAATCTGTAAGGATGTCGGAGGGCCACCCTACCCTGGCAAAAATGTCTGCTAATGCCTGGCACACACTTTTAGCCTTGGTGTTGCTTAAGGGTACAGCTTCCGGCCATCGGGTAGCAAAATCCATGAAAGTCAGTACGTACTGCTTTCCTCTGGGTGTCTTCTTTGGGAAAGGACCCAGAATATCCACAGCTACTCGCTGAAATGGGACCTCAATTATGGGTAGTGGCTGGAGAGGGGCTTTAACCTGGTCTTGGGGCTTTCCCACTCGTTGGCACACCTCACAAGACCGGACATAATTAGCAACGTCCTTGCCCATTCCCTCCCAGTGGAAGGACTTCCCCAACCGGTCTTTGGTTCTGTTCACCCCAGAATGGCCACTGGGATGATCATGGGCTAAGCTCAAGAGCTTTACCCGATACTTAGTGGGAACTACCAACTGTCTTTGAGGATGCCAGTCTTCCTGGTGCCCACCAGAAAGAGTCTCCTTGTATAAAAGTCCTTTTTCTACAACAAACCGGGATCGGTTAGAAGAGCTGAGAGGCGGTGGGGTGCTCCGCGCCGCCGCCCAAGCTTTCTGGAGGCTGTCATCTGCTTCCTGCTCGGCCTGGAACTGTTCCCTTGATGCTGGAGACATCAGTTCCTCCTTGGACTGTGGACTGGGGCTTGGTCCCTCTGGAAGCGATGCAGGTGCTGGGGCTGTTTCCATTGACTGTGAACCGCTGTCCTCTGGTGCACTATGTGGTATTTCAGGCTCTGGCTGAGCCTCTTGGGTAGGGTTATCTGTTGCTTCCGCCAGTTCAGGCTCGCTGGTGCCCTCTGGCATTGGAGTTGTAGACGGGGTTGCAAGCGCTGGACTCAGTGCTGGCAATGGTTCTGGTGCTGGTTGCGTTGCCAGTTCCGGTTCTGGGACTGGCTTTGGCTGGGTCTCTGGGATTGGATCCACTACGGCTGTTGCAGTCGTTGGCAGGGGATCCGGTTCCACCACCTGTGTTTGGGTCTCCGGTAACACCGACGGGGCTCTGGTGGACGGCTCAGGAACAGGGATGGGGGTGAAAGCTTGCTTAGCCTGGCTGCGGGTGACTATTCCCACCCTCTTGGCTAGCTTCACATGGTTGGCCAAGTCTTCCCCCAGCAGCATGGGGATGGGATAATTGTCATAGACTGCAAAAGTCCACATTCCTGCCCAGCCCTTGTACTGGACATGCAACTGGGCTGTAGGCAAGGTTACAGACTGTGACACGAAGGGTTGAATTGTCACTGTAGCCTCCGGGTTGATGAGTTTGGGGTCCACTAGGGATTGGTGGATAGTTGACACTTGTGCCCCAGTATCCCTCCAAGCGATAACCTTCTTACCGCCCACTCTCAAGGTTTCCCTTCGCTCCGAGGGTATGAGAGAGGCATCTGGGTCTGGGGATCTTTGGTGTGACTGGGGTGTAATGAACTGTAATCGGTTGGGGTTCTTGGGGCAGTGAGCCTTTATATGCCCCAGTTCATTACATTTAAAACATCGCCCTGCTAAGGTATCACCGGGGCGATGTTGGTTGATGGAGACTGGTGTGGTGGGGTGAGAAGGCGTCTGGGGTTTCCCTTGGGATGTGGGTGGGGCCTTGGGTTGTCCCCGGTGGTAAGGTTTTGTTTCGGCTTGCCCCTTCTGATATTCGCTCCAACTGCTACTAGCTTTTTTCTTTTCTGTCACCTCCACCCATTTGGCTCCAATCTCCCCCGCCTCGGTTACAGTTTTGGGCTTCCCATCTAGGATGTACCTTTCTATTTCCTCAGGAACACCCTCTAAAAACTGCTCCATTTGCAATAGGAAGGGCAACTCTTCCGTAGATTTAACATTTGCTCCTGATATCCAGGCATCCCAATTTTTCCCAATGTGGTAGGCATGTCGGGTAAATGACACATCGGGTTTCCACCTTAGGGCTCTGAACCGCCGACGGGCATGCTCAGGTGTTAGCCCCATTCTGATTCTGGCCTTGTTTTTAAAAAGTTCATAACTGTTCATGTGTTCCTTAGGCATTTCAGCCGCCACCTCTGCTAAGGGTCCACTGAGCTGCGGTCTCAGCTCTACCATGTACTGGGTTAGAGGGATGTTGTATCCAAGGCAGGCCCTTTCAAAATTTTCTAAGAAGGCCTCAGTATCATCGCCTGCCTTGTAGGTGGGGAATTTCCTGGGATGGGAAGTGGTACCTGGAGAGGAGTTGTTAGGATGGTCTGCTGCATCCTGCCTAGTCCTTGCTGCTTCCAGTTCCATCTCTCTCTTGTGGGCCTCCTGTTTGGCTTTTTCTTCTCTTTCATGGGCCTCCTGTTTGGCTTTTTCTTCTCTTTCATGCTGCTCTGCCTCGAGTTTTTTAATTTCAAGCAGTCTCTGATGTTTTCTCTCGTTTTCTTCTGCTTCTAGTCTGGCCAGTTCTATTTTTTTAGTTAGTTCTTTGGCAGTCATTTTCCTGTTTTCTTGTGCTGGGTCACACCCTCTGCAGTTGACTGAGACTGGGATGTGTACTTAGCTCTGGCTGCTGCTGAGTTAACAGAGACTTTCTAACAAGCTACTCCCGAGGATGTAAAAAGAAAAAAAAACAATTCAACTTGTAAATTGCCTTTACCAGTTCAAAGTTTGCTCCCTTTGAACCCTTCTCTTAACAAAGGACCTCGTTAAAAAAAAACTTAACACCTCTGCCTTCAGGCAAGGAGAGATAAGATATGCATCTACCTTCAGCTCTGCTCTCCAAGCAGCTAGAAGGAGAAAAAAAAATCTCTTACTGGCTTTTGGGTTAAAACGATCTCCACCGCTATGCCACCATGTCAAGGCTGGATCCCCACTTTGAACTTTAGGGTTCAAATGTAGGG
>NW_020706576.1:0-2655 GCF_002925995.2 Terrapene triunguis
CATTTCGCGCCTTTTTTCCTGGGTGAACACTGCAGACTCCATACCACGGCAAGCATGGAGCCCGCTCAGCTCCAGACAGCAGTCATGAACATTGTAAACACCTCGCGCGTTCTCGTGGAGTTTATGCTGAGCCAGGACCAGAAAAATGAGGCGAGGAGGCGGCGGCGGCGGGAGCGCAGCGACTAGCGTGATGAGCACATGGACATGGACACGGACACAGAATTCTCTCAAACCACGGTCCCCGGTGCTTTGGAGATCATGTTGTTAATGGGGCAGATTCTATCCATGGAACGCCGATTCTGGGCAAGGGAAACAAGCACAGACTGGTGGGACCGCATAGTGTTGCAGGTGTGGGACGATTCCCAGTGGCTGCGGAACTTTCGCATGCGTAAGGGCACTTTCGTGGAACTTTGTGACTTGCTTTCCCCTGCCCTGAAGCGCCAGAACACCAGGATGAGAGCAGCCCTCACAGTTGAGAAGCGAGTGGCAATAGCCCTGTGGAAGCTTGCAACGCCAGACAGCTACCGGTCAGTCGGGAATCAATTTGGAGTGGGCAAATCTACTGTGGGGGCTGCTGTGATGCAAGTAGCCAAAGCAATCACTGAGGTGCTGCTACACAAGCTAGTGACTCTGGGAGATGTGCAGGTCATAGTGGATGGCTTTGCTGCAATGGGATTCCCTAACTGTGGTGGGGCGATAGATGGAACCCACATCCCTATCTTGGCACCGGAGCACCAGGGTACCCAGTACGTAAACCGCAAGGGGTACTTTTCAATGGTGCTGCAAGCACTGGTGGATCACAAGGGACGTTTCACCGACATCAACGTGGGGTGGCCGGGAAGGGTTCATGTTGCTCGCGTCTTCAGGAACACTACTCTGTTTAAACGGCTGCAGCAAGGGACTTACTTCCCGGACCAGAAAATAACCGTTGGGGATGTTGAAATGCCAATAGTTATCCTTGGGGACCCAGCCTACCCCTTAATGCCATGGCTCATGAAGCCATACACAGGCAGCCTGGACAGGAGTCAGGAGCTGTTTAACTACAGGCTGAGCAAGTGCAGAATGGTGGTAGAATGTGCATTTGGCTGTTTAAAAGGTCGCTGGCGATCGCTACTGACTCGCTCTGACCTCAGCCAAAGAAATCTCCCCATTGTTATTTCTGCTTGCTGTGTGCTCCACAATCTCTGTGAAAGTAAGGGGGAGACCTTTATGGCAGGGTGGGAGGCTGAGGCAAATCTCCTGGCTGCTGATTACGCGCAGCCAGACACCAGGGCGATTAGAAGAACACACCAGGAAGCGCTGTGCATCAGAGAAGCTTTGAAAACCAGTTTCATGACTGACCAGGCTACAGTGTGAAAATTCTGTTTGTTTCTCCTTTCATGAAAACCAGCCCCCTTTATTGACTCATTCATTCTCTGTAAGCAACCCACCCTCCCCCCAGCTTTCTTTCAAAGGAAATAAAGTCACTATCGTTTAAAAATCATGTATTCTTTATTAAGTGATTATAAACATAGGGAGAGAACCAAGAAGGTAATCTGGGTGAGGTTTGGGAGGAGGATATGAGGGAAGTATAAGGCCACTGCTCAAATTCAATATAATGACAGCCTTTTGGTTGGGCTGTCCACTGGGGTGGAGTGGGAGGGTGCACGGAGCCTCCCCCCCCCGCGTTCTTACACGTCTGGGTGAGGAGGATATGGAACATGGTGAGGGGGGAGGGAGGTTATACAGCGGCTGCAGCGGCACTCTGTCATCCTGCTGCCGTTCCTGAAGCTCCACCAGACTCCGGAGCATGTCCGTTTGGTCACGCAGCAGCCCCAGCGTTGCAGCCTGCCACCTCTCATCTCGAGCGTCCCTTAAGACCTCACGTTCACTGGCATCTTTCCTAAATTTAGATACAGTGTCCTTCCACTCATTCAAATGAGCTCTTTCATTGCGTGTGGATTCCATTATTTCTGTGAACATGTCGTGTCATGTCCTCTTTCTACGACGCCTTATCTGAGAGAGCCTTCGGGACGGAGGAGGGAGGCTTGAAAAATTTGCAGCTGCTGTAGGGAGGGTTGAAAGAAAGGAGTGAATTTTTTAAATTGATACATTTTACAGAACAATACTTATACTCTTTCATGGTGAAAAACACTATTCACATTACATAGCACATGTGATTTCAGTACAAGGTCGCATTTTCCATCTTAATATTGAGTGCCTGTGGCTTTGGTGTTAGAGATCACAGACGCAGGTCCGGGCAACAGAATTCAGCTTGCAGGCAGCCATGGTAAGCCATTGTCTTTCGGCTTCTGCGCCCTCCTTTCCCACATACCAAGCAAAGCCTGTTGACTGCTGCGGTTTTCCTGTTTAACCTTCAGCAGCAGAAAACAAACTAACCCCCCCACCATCCAATTCTCTGGGATGATCGCTGTATCCCTCCCCCCACTGCGTGGCAGGTATCAGGGAAGATCCCTGCAGAAACCAAACTAACCCCCCTGCTCCCTCCCTCCCGCTATGAATTCCCTGGGATGATCAATGTACCCCTCCCCCGACCGCGTGGCTGGTAACAGGGAAGATCCCTGCTAGCCAAACGCGAAAAGCTCTGGGCCAATCCCCCCCGCGGTCACCTAACTGCAGGGAAGGATTTCTTTTCAGCCACAGGCAAACAGCCCA